>NC_084735.1:86239590-86522090 GCF_033978785.1 Entelurus aequoreus
TTCAAGGGTCTAAGTCATAAAAGTGTAAAAAAATAACTTATTTTTTGTTATACTTTAGGGCCTTTTTTGTTGAAAAAAGAAAAACTAAAAAAATAAGTTTTTTTTGTTGTTGTTATGTTTTATGCCTTTTTTGTTTAAAAAAAAAGATGTTTTTTTTATTGCAAAAACACTAAATATGCAACATTTTCCCACAAAAATATTTCAAGGGTCTCAGTCATAAAAGTGTAAAAAATAATATATATTTTTTGGTTAAATTTTAGGCCTTTTTTGTTAAAAAAAAGTAAAATGTAAAAAAATGTTTTTTTGTGTGTGTTTTATCCCCTTTTTGTAAAAAAAAATAAATCTAATTATTATTATTGCAAAAACCCTAAATATGCAACATTTTTCCACAAAAATATTTCAAAGTGGTTATCAATATTGATTGATTTTGATTGATCTGTATATTTTGACAAAGGACTTTAAAAAAAAAAGTCCCACTAAAATGACTGAAGATCAAAAAGGGCCACACTCATAAAAACGTAAAAAAAAAATCACATATTATTTATTTTTTATTTTTCACTTTCCACGCTTAAATCTCCAGATCAACTTCAGAGCCATCTGTCGATTTAAAGTTTTATTTTTTATTGTTTTATGTCTTTATTGTTAAAAAATAAATGAATAAATAAATAAATAATGTTTTTCATTGCAAAAACACAAAATATGCAACATTTTTCCACAATAACATTTCAAATTTGCAGTGAAAACAATCAATAAAAAAAACAACATTTATTATTCCCGTTGATCTGATATCGGTATCGGCCAATAGTGTATGCTCCGATACCGGTTTCGTACCGAAAAGTGAAAAGTCGATGGAGTCACCCCAACAAGTAAGTCTATTTCAGCCACAGTTTCTCCTTTTCAACAACATTAAGACCGTTTTTGTGTGTGCTGCCATTTGAACGCCGTTAATTCCTGCATGGTGGAAGTGTTTCAAAGAAACTAGTTGCTCTTATCAGCCTTTGCTGCGTTGTTTTAAAAGCAAGACGCCGTTTTCTCACCCGGGAATACATAAAATGATGTAAATGATTGTCGTTTTGTAAGAGTTGAAACGCGTACATTTACCGTAAAAAAATAGGTTATATTTACTAAATCTCCCGGTGGCTGATGTGGGGATGTAGCTCAGTGGTAGAGCGCATGCTTCGCATGTATGAGGTCCCGGGTTCAATCCCCGGCATCTCCACTTTTGTGTTAACACACACATTTACTGGAAGTAATTACGCTAAATTACCAAGCAATACCTATCGTAATTTTTTACGGTAAAAATGGCGGAACATTTATAAATAAAATCAGATAAAACGTGGTTCCACTGGGGCTCGAACCCAGGACCTTCTGCGTGTAAAGCAGACGTGATAACCGCTACACTATGGAACCAAGTGGCCGGTTGCACCCTACTTCCTTGATTTTATCATATATGCGATGACGTCGGTCTGAGATGTTGTTACATAATGATGATAATATGATACAATCGTACTTTTCGCTACTCAGGTGGTCTAACTTATGTAGATCCAAGTGTCGCTTTTCAACATATTAACGTACCGTCTACTCACAAAAAAAGCAGATGGTTCCACTGGGGCTCGAACCCAGGACCTTCTGCGTGTAAAGCAGACGTGATAACCACTACACTATGGAACCGTTGTACAGTTCCGGGCAGGATTTTATATATATATCTGACAATAAACCATATCGTGTTTTCAGTACGGTACAATAAAATGTAAAATGATATTTAAAATCATCGAGAATGTTGTCAAAGCTGAGAGGCAATGACGTCACACGACTCAGAGGACTGCAACACCTCATGATCGAAGCAATCCCCAGATACTTCATTGTTGTTGTGACCTTACACCTTCTTTCAATCAGAATCAGCAGGGCCGGCCCGTGGCATAGGCCGTATAGGCAAATGCTAAGGGCGCCGTCCATCAGGGGGCGCCACGCCAGTGCCAGAAATGTTGGAGAAAAAAAAATAAAATAAAATAAAAGTTGGTACTATTATTTCTAAATACAAAAAATAATCCCACGTTATTTAAAATGCAAAGTAAAGCCTATTTAATAGAAATATTATTTGTTACAACATTACGGTGCGACCCCTCCCTTCCCGTATCATGACTCTTTTGGGACTCACCACGTCAAAAAATCAACACAAGATGTCAAAACGGCCAAAACTGTCAGGTACCCAGGGAAGAAAAAAGAGAAAAGAAGAGGAGAAACGAGAAAAAGACAAAGGTAGCAGGTAGGTAACGTTAGCCAACATTAAATTATTTGTCTGTTACAGAATGTGATAGTAACCTGGCTTTTTAGCATTAAGCTAATGCTACATGATTCGGCAATTGCTAATCAATAAATAGCTAGTTCTGTTTTAACGTCGGGTTAATATTGTGGAGGGGGCTAAATTGTTATGGGAAATAATAATGTAACGTTAGGTAATTACAGTACTCCCACCTTACATTCCTCAGGGACATTTGTATTAGATCTTTTAAGCAGGTGTTTTTTGTTGACATTGTTATTGCCTTCTAGTTAGCTAATGTTTGCCCTGCAGGTAATAGTCACTTTTCCACCCCTTTATATATTAGGTATAGTTGTAAGCCTAGTTGTTAAAGTGCACATCATTAATGTTAATTAAGCAATATCACATGAGAGGGAATGCTGTTTTTTAAATTGAGCACTGCTGTGATTCGGTTAAAGATAATCATAACATAACATTCTCATATGATGTTAATTTGCTTTCTTTAAGTAAAAAAAAAGGTCAAAGACAAAGCTGTTCGGTTTCTTGTGAGTATATACACTTCACTGCCGATGTGGGGGGGCGCCACCTAAAATCTTGCCTAGGGCGCCAGATTGGTTAGGGCCAGGCCTGAGAATCAGAAATACCATAATAATCCCTGAGGGGAAATTAAGATTTTCAACACAATCCCATTCAAGAGCAGACAAACATTACGGGGAGACAGAACAGGATCGCTGACGGGTCTGCCAATTTCTGGCGCCCCTTACAAAAAAAAGGGTGAGAAACAGGTAAACGCTGTTCAGTCAAAATTTCAGTCTAAGCCTGGGCCCCTGGAGAGGGGGTCCAGACTGAGGCAAAGGGGAAAAAAACCTCATAGCCATAGCACACATCAACGTGTGTAAGAAAGAAGCATCAAAGAACACATAGGCATACTTGCCAACCTTGAGACCTCTGAATTCGGGAGATTGGGGGGGGGGGGTTGGTGTTAGCGGGGGGTGTATATTGTAGTGTCCCGGAAGAGTTAGTGCTGCAAGGGGTTCTGAGTATTTGCTCTGTTGTGTTTATGTTGTGTTACGGTGCGGATGTTCTCCCGAAATGTGTTTGTCATTCTTGTTTGGTGTGGGTTCACAGCGTGGCGCACATTTGTAACAGTGTTAAAGTTGTTTATACGGCCACCCTCAGTGTGACCTGTATGGCTGTTGATCAATAATGTGAAGTGAAGTGAATTATATTTATATAGCACTTTTCTCTAGTGACTCAAAGCGCTTTACATACTGAAACCCAATATCTAAGTTACATTTAAACCAGTGTGGGTGGCACTGGGAGCAGGTGGGTAAAGTGTCTTGCCCAAGGACACAACGGCAGTGACTAGGATGGCGGAAGCGGGGATCGAACCTGGAACCCTTAAGTTGCTGGCACGGCCACTCTACCAACCGAGCTATACCGCACCTTGCATTCACTTCTGTGTGTGTAAAAGCTGCATATATTATGTGACTGGGCCGGCACGCTGTTTGTATGGAGGAAAAGCGGACGTGACGACGGGTTGAAGAGGACGCTAAACGCAGTGCCTTTAAGGCACGCCCCGAATATTGTTGTCCGGGTGGTAATCGGGAGAAATTCGGGAGAACGGTTGCCCCGGGAGATTTTCGGAAGGGGCACTGAAATTCGGGAGTCTCCCGGGAAAATCGTGAGGGTTGGCAAGTATGCACATAGGACATTAAAAGAGCAGAGCTGATGCAACCAGCCACTTGTACACACAGCCACAAAAGTAAGACAACAACATATACACTGTGGTGGCCTCTGCGGTGTTCCACGCCATTGTCTGCTGGGGTGGGGGGAGCATGGCCAGAGACAGGAGCAGACCCAACAAAGCAACCAAGAGACTCCACCCTCGGCCGCCCACCAACTCTCGGCCAGTGTCCAGTCCGCATGGATTCGCAAGGATACGTCCAAGGAGACCGAGGTGTACGATACCTACTCATTCAGCCAGAAGACTGTGAAGCCTGTACATCCCGGCGCTCAGCGCTAGCTCCGCAGCCCTGTCTCTTCATCCGCATCTCCTCCAGTCTCTCCAAACGGACACTGGTGTGGCAGAGACCCAGCAGCTGGTCTCCATGGCCAAAAGGCTCCCGAGAGGCAGAGCCAGAAGTTCACAAAAAAGCACAGCCGAAGTCACGAAAGTGCCACCCCTCGTCACACAGTCCCAAAGGGTCCCGAACCAAAAGGCAAAAAAACCCCCACATGAAAACAAGAGGGAAACATCAGGAACACAAAAGGAGACTTTTGAATGACTTGTTCACACACACACACATGATAGCTTTTTTTGCATTGTCGTTTAATAATGCTGACGTTAATACTGATGCAAACTGATAACACTGACAAGATGTCCTCTTGGCTCTCATGGATCCACCACCAGAACTTTACACTCCCTCTTGGCGATCTTGTCCAAGGACAGCAGGCTTTTGTCCTGCGGTGGCAGGTACAGCGGCCGACCCACCGGGGAGCCCACGGGGGGCGTTATGGCGCGCCGCTCCATTGCACTGCCCGTCCTGATGCACACACACAGACGAGTGAGATTAAATAAAGTTTGGTGGGACGAATGCCTCAAGGTCTTGGTCACACCTCATGATGTGAGAGCGAGACGGCTGCTGGTGGGAGAAGGACTGGGATCGACCCAAACTGGCCTGATGACGGTCCAACAGGTCACGGAACGCTGGGCTGGATGGGCTGTTTTTACCTAAGAGGCGGTGGGGAGGCCATGTTTGAACAGAAGCAGGATCTTTACCCAGAATTATTTGGTTCTTACGTGAGAGCGGCCTGGCATCGGGAGGCGGGTTGGTGACGGATGCGGTGAACTGGAGCTTGAGCTTCATGTGCTGACTCAGCTGAGGAGAGAGATTAGCATGTGTGAGCGCCGGACGGCTCTCGCCAAAAGGTGCATCTCGTTACCTCGTACAGTCCCGGTTTGAGGATCTGGAAAGCCACGCTGAAGGACAGCGTGCTTCCTTTGCGACATTGACCCAGGTTACTGAACGGCGTGTGGCAGACCACCGCTGCCAGCGTGGTGTCCTCAGTCTGACCACGACCTAAAGACACAAAACTTGCTCCGAGACCTCTCTGGCAACACAACTATGTGATAAGCGGACCCAAACGGACCTTCCGGGGTCCACACCAGCCGCACCGACAGAAAGTCCTGCAGATTGTTGAGCAGGATGTATTTCACTTTGAAGTGCTCCTTGACCTTGACGGTGCTCGGACAACGGGCCGTCATCACGAATCTCGGCCGGTCCAGACGGACGCTTGGCAACCTGGAGGTGCAATATGAGACCGGGGTGATGGGTCACAGGACGGGACGAGCAGGCTACGGACCTGTAGTGTGTGTAGATACAGTTGGTGAACGGCATCTTGGGAGTGGACCACTGCAGCACAGCCACCAGAGGAACCTCCATCCCCTGAAAGGAAGCACACGCCACCGCCTGAAACCTCAAACCACGGGACTGCGGTTCACCCGACAACACACAGTCAACACAACACACCTCATTGGACTCGTCCTGAGGCATGTCGTTCAGGTTCAGCTGGAACAGGAAGTCATGCTCCTCCAAGGCGCCGAGCATGCTGGGAAGGCGGCAAGCGACGCTGTCCACCTTGCAGAAAGACGCCATGCCCACCTCACCGGAATGGTGGCTGGACAGGCGGACGCGGTGAACTGGAGCTTGAGCTTCATGTGCATGGTCTCGTTCACGACGACGATGATGCCATGTCATGGGTCAGTCACATGACCTGTACGTACCACACGTTGTCCACCAGCAGCACGGAGCCGTCGGGCATCATGGGAAGGTAGGAGGCGTTGAGGTCTGGCAGAATACGAACGTCCCTCACGCTCACCTCCTCCTGTGACGAGTTGTTCAGCACTGAGGAATGACGAGACAAAGACACACACGTCCTCTTCTGACATGGCCTCAGGTCACCTGAGATGTTAGCGTGTTGCCCAGCTACCTTTAAGGACAGCCAGGTGGCGCCCGGAGACGCTCATCAGCTTGCAGCGAACGGCGGGAGGCGGCAGGACGGTCAGGGTGGTGCTCACTGAGGACCAGAGCCGAGTTAGTTAGATGTGTGTGCCTGTAAGTGTGTGTGTCTGCGAAACCTTGAGCCTTGAAAGTGTTCAGGTCGTGTCTAAAGGTGTGTGATGGCTCTCTTTGCTGCAGGACACTGAGGTAGCCTAACTCCTGTACCTCTGCTTGCTCCGCCTCCGTCTTCCATACCGTGACCATCACCTGAGAACACACACACTCATTATTGGACTCCAAGGAGAACGTTTTTCCAGGGATGTTGAAGTCGGTAGAAGCTACAGGACCGGAGAAATGTGTGTACTTCCTGTAGTAGTACCTTGACTTTGACGGTCCTGACGGGGAGTTTGTCCAAGGAGACTGTGAGTGGGAAGATGACTTCATCTGCCAGAACCACCGGCTCGTCCAGAGGAGACTGGTGTGGACGACATTGCCGAGAGATTCTACCAAAACATCGCGATAACTTGACTCCAGTCTGGGAACTATTGGGCATACCTGAATTGGGGCCCTGCGGAACTCCCGCGCCGCAGAGCCGCAGGAGTTGTGTATAAGCAGCGGTTTGCACTCCCGGAAGGACCGGCAGCGTGAGTCCACTCTGCTCCCCAGAGCCGCGATGGCCGCCTCGGCCGCTGCAATGTAGTCCTCCTCGCCGTCGTCAACACCCTCGTCCCCGCTGCTGGTGTAGTCGTGGTGGTGCTGGTTGGTGCGGTGTCGACTGCTCTCACCCGGACTCACACTGGCCACGGCAGACAGTGACCCTGCCAGCTCCCTCCAAGCCCGACTGCTGGCCGATTCTGTCCCGAAACCTGCTGATGGAGCGTCCCCTGCTGGAAGAGGATTGTCCTGTCAGCCGGTCCAGTTGAGCCCAGGTTGGTCTGAATGAACCAAGTTCTGGTGCAGTTTTATCATGTAGATTTTCTGCTTCTACATTACAGGAAGTTCTCGGTTTACCACATTAGGTGTAACTTTGTTTAACATTGTGAGGATTTGTTTCACAATATTTTGTGTTACAATGTTTCATGTTACAATATTTTGTGTTAGAATATTTTGTTTCACAGTGTTTTGTGTTACAATGATTTGTGTTATGTTTTCTTTGTGTTACAATGTTTTATGTCACAATGTTTTGTGTTACAATGTTTAATGTTACCACGTTTCATGTTACAATGTTTCGTGCTACTGTGTTTTGTGTTACAATGTTTTATGTTACGATGATTCATGTTACGATGTTTCGTGTAATGATGTTTCGTGTAATGATGTTTCGTGTTACTGTGTTTTGTGTTACAATATTTTATGTTACGATGTTTCATGTTACAATGTTTTATGTTACAATGTTTTGAGTTACAAAGTTTCGAGTTACAATGTTTCGTGTTACAAAGTTTCATGTTGCAATGTTTCTTGTTTCAATATTTTGTCTTACAATGTTTTATGTTACAATGCCTAATGTTACAATGTTTTGTGTTACAATGCTTCATGTTACAGTGTTTCGTGTTACAATGTTTCGTGTTACAATGTTTCATGTTACAGTGTTTCGTGTTACAATGTTTCATGTTACAGTGTTTCATGTTACAATGTCTTATGTTACAATGTTTCGTGTTACAATGTTTTATGTTACGATGTTTCATTATACAAATTGTTTAGCTTTACAATGTTTCTTGTAACAATGTTTTATGTTATGCCGTTTCATTATACAAATTGTTTAGTGTTACAATGTCTTATGTTACAATGTTTTGTGTTATAATGTTTATGTTACACTGTTTCTCTATACAAATTGTTTAGTGTTACAATGTTTCGTGTTACAATGTTTTATGTTATAATGTTTTGCGTCACAAGGTTTCGTGTTACAATGTTTTCTGTTACAATGTTGCATTATACAAATTGTTTAGTGTTCCAATGTTTTATGTTACGCCGTTTCATTATATAAATTGTTTGGTGTTGCAATGTCTTATATTACAATGTTTTGTGTAACAATGTTTTATGTTACGATGTTTCATTACACAATTTCTTATGCTACAATCTTTCGTGTTACAATGTTTATGTTACGCTGTTTTTCTATACAACTTGTTTCGTGTTACAATGTTTCATGTTACAATGTTTTATGTTATAATGTTTTGCGTCACAAGGTTTCGTGTTACAATGTTTCATGTTACAATGTTTTATATTACGATGTTTCATTATACAAATTGTTTAGTGTTACAATGTTTTATGTTACGCCGTTTCATTATACAAATTGTTTAGTGTTGCAATGTCTTATGCTACAATGTTTTGTGTAACAATGTTTTATGTTACGATGTTTCATTACACAATGTCTTATGTTACAATCTTTCGTGTTACAATGTTTATGTTTTGCTGTTTTTCTATACGAATTTTTTCCTGTTTCAATGTTTCATGTTACAATGTTTTATGTTATAATGTTTTGCGTCACAAGGTTTCGTGTTACAATGTTTCATGTTACAATGTTTTATATTACGATGTTTCATGATGCAAATTGTTTAGTGTTGCAATGTCTTATGTTACAATGTTTTGTGTAACAATGTTTTATGTTACGATGTTTCATTACACAATGTCTTATGTTACAATCTTTTGTGTTACAATGTTTATGTTACACTGTTTTTCTATACAAACTGTTTCGTGTTACAATGTTTCATGTTACAATGTTTTATGTTATAATGTTTTGCGTCACAAGGTTTCGTGTTACAATGTCTCATGTTACAATGTTTTATATTACGATGTTTCTTTATACAAATTGTTTAGTGTTACAATGTTTCATGTTACACCGTTTCATTATACAAATTGTTTAGTGTTGCAATGTCTTTTGCTACAATGTTTTGTGTAACAAGGTTTTATGTTACGATGTTTCATTACACAATTTCTTATGCTACAATCTTTCGTGTTCCAATGTTTATGTTACGCTGTTTTTCTATACAACTTGTTTCGTGTTACAATGTTTCATGTTACAATGTTTTATGTTATATTGTTTTGCGTCACAAGGTTTCATGTTACAATGTTTCATGTTACAATGTTTTATATTACGATGTTTCATTATACAAATTGTTTAGTGTTGCAATGTCTTATGCTACAATGTTTTGTGTAACAATGTTTTATGTTACGATGTTTCATTACACAATGTCTTATGTTACAATCTTTTGTGTTACAATGTTTATGTTACGCTGTTTTTCTATACGAATTGTTTCGTGTTACAATGTTTTATGTTATAATGTTTTGCGTCACAAGGTTTCGTGTTACAATGTTTCATGTGACAATGTTTTATATTCCGATGTTTCGTTATACACATTTTTTTGTGTTACATTGTCTCATGTTGCAATGTTTTATGCTACGATGTTTCATTATACAATTTGTTTAGTGTTACAATGTTTCATGTTACACCGTTTCATTATACAAATTGTTTAGTGTTGCAATGTCTTATGCTACAATGTTTTGTGTAACAATGTTTTATGTTACGATGTTTCATTACACAATGTCTTATGTTACAATCTTTTGTGTTACAATGTTTATGTTTCGCTGTTTTTCTATACGAATTGTTTCGTGTTACAATGTTTCGTGTTACAATGTTTTATGTTATAATGTTTTGCATCACAAGGTTTCGTGTTACAATGTTTCATGTTACAATGTTTTATATTCCGATGTTTCGTTATACACATTTTTTTGTGTTACATTGTCTCATGTCGCAATGTTTTATGCTACGATGTTTCATTATACAATTTGTTTAGTGTTACAATGTTTCATGTTATGCCGTTTCATTATACAAATTGTTTAGTGTTGCAATGTCTTATGCTACAATGTTTTGTGTAACAATGTTTTATGTTACGATGTTTCATTACACAATGTCTTATGTTACAATCTTTTGTGTTACAATGTTTATGTTACGCTGTTTTTCTATATGAATTGTTTCGTGTTACAATGTTTCGTGTTACAATGTTTTATGTTATAATGTTTTGCGTCACAAGGTTTCGTGTTACAATGTTTCATGTGACAATGTTTTGTATTCCGATGTTTCGTTATACACATTTTTTTGTGTTACATTGTCTCATGTCGCAATGTTTTATGCTACAATGTTTCATTATACAATTTGTTTATTGTTAAATGTTTCATGTTATAATGTCTTACATTACAATGTTTCGTGTTGCAATCTTTAATGCTACGACGTTTCATTTTACAAGTTGTCTAGTGCTACAATGTTTTAGGTTAAAATGTTTTGTGTCACAATGTTTTATGTTACGATGTTTCATCACACAAAATGTCTAGCGTTGCAACGTTTCACGTTACCACGTTTCGTAGTTGAGACGCACTCCCATTGATTACACACAAACGTAACTAATTGCAGCCTAAGCAATTTGGGCCGTAAATACGAACTTTGAGAACTAGTTACAATATGTATGCGGTGGAAAATACTCAGTCACGTGTATTCTGTAGGAAGTCACTTTTTTTTTGTTGCAGTATATTAATTTCCTTTGTGTGTTCTTTGTATATATATATATATATATATATATATATATATATATATATATATATATATATATATATATATATATATATATATATATATATATATATATATATATATATATATATATATATATATATATACATATATATATATACAGTATAATGTATAAATAAGCAAACTAAAATATTGGAAACGCCCTAAACTGAGCATTATTATCTTTGTTATGAGCTTGTGTACCTAATGAAGTGGCCACACTGACAATACGTTCTGTTGACAACCAGCAAACGGCGCCCCCACGGCCCCACCCCCTCCTTACCGTGGCCCTGTTCGGTCGGCGTCGCCCTTGCGTCCTTGCAGCGCAGCACTAACAGGAAGCGGACCGTCTCCCCCAGGTAGAGGTGGCTCCGACGGGGCAGGGTTCGGTACCGGGCGGGGTCGGACAGGTCGGTGATGGGAACCGCCGGGAAATACATGAAATACTCGCACTGAGACTCCATCATCTGCACCATGGCGACGGCAGGAGGAGAGACTGGGGCGCAGGACCAATGACAGAGCAATACGCACGTCGGCACTTCCGCTTTCAAAATAAAAGCGCGGAGTAGGCGCCTGACGTGTGAGTCGGAACTAATTAATTAAATGTGTTGCAGCAGTTTACAAAACACTTTCAATGTCCTTAAAATGGTTGCTAAAAACTATGTTTGAATTATGTAGGCCCGTAAATAATAGGACATGTTTTAGGTGGTTGCTGCGTTGCCAGAAGTGCTTAGTAGTAATTGTATTTGTACAATAATTTCACCCTCTGCACAATAATTTAAAAAAAATCCTCCAAAATGCCACATGTTGACCTATTTAATACAATTCTCTTAGCAAACACAACCAAGATACATGACTCTTTACAGCCAGAAGAGGGCGGTAATCTACCAGTGTCAGCTTAGTTAGTGTAACTTTATAAGATACACGTTACACGGTTTGTGATCATGTTTGACTGTTGCAGATAGTCCCCCCCAAAAAACGTAAAATAGTTTTTAATCTAATTTTCTCAAAATTAGATGATCAAAAACTGTTCAAGACAACAATTAAGTCATATAACACCTGGCAACACAAAGTAGTTGTCACGTGACCAGAATACGGCTTCCTCAAAATGGCAGCGTGGCAGGTAAGCTAATTTGTATATTCTATATTGTGCTAATGAAGCCCATTTTAGTAATGCTTTCACAGGGTGTCATTTTATACAATTGAATTGTTCTTATTTTGCTCCTTTCATGAAATACTACAAAACAAACTAACTAACTAGTTGGGCTTTTAAGTTAAAGTACATTTAGTGACAGGGAAGGCCTGATCCTGATAACCAATCTTCTTTACCACTTTTTCCGTTATAATAATACATTTAATTTGCCAAATTCAGACATTAAAATAACACCTTGTTCAAACTGTGTAACAAATACTCTGCTCCTCAATTGCCCACAACATGACAATACTGATGCTGCTTTTTGTAAACAGTAGAAACACTAGTTATACATATTAGAAACACTACTAGTACACAGTAGAAACACTACTAGTACACAGTAGAAACACTAGTTATACACATTAGAAACACTACTAGTACACAGTAGAAACACTAGTTATACACATTAGAAACACTACAAGTACACAGTACAAACACTAGTTATACACATTAGAAACACTACTAGTACACAGTAGAAACACTAGTTATACACATTAGAAACACTACTAGTACACAGTAGAAACACTAGTTATACACATTAGAAACACTACTAGTACACAGTAGAAACACTAGTTATACACATTAGAAACACTACTAGTACACAGTAGAAACACTAGTTATACACATTAGAAACACTACTAGTACACAGTAGAAACACTAGTTATACACATTAGAAACACTACTAGTACACAGTAGAAACACTACTAGTACACAGTAGAAACACTAGTTATACACATTAGAAACAGTACTAGTACACAGTAGAAACATTAGTTATACACATTAGAAACACTATTAGTACACAGTAGAAACACTAGTTATACACATTAGAAACACTACTAGTACACAGTAGAAACGCTAGTTATACACATTAGAAACACTACTAGTACACAGTAGAAACACTAGTTATACACATTAGAAACACTACTAGTACACAGTAGAAACACTACTAGTACACAGTAGAAACACTAGTTATACACATTAGAAACAGTACTAGTACACAGTAGAAACACTAGTTATACACATTAGAAACAGTACTAGTACACAGTAGAAACACTAGTTATACACATTAGAAACAGTACTAGTACACAGTAGAAACACTAGTTATGCACATTAGAAACACTCCTCGTGCACGGTAGGAACGCTAGTTATACACATTAGAAACAGTACTAGTACACAGTAGAAACACTAGTTATACACATTAGAAACACTACTAGTACACAGTAGAAACACTAATTATACACATTAGAAACACTACTAGTACACAGTAGAAACACTACTAGTACACAGTAGAAACACTACTAGTACACAGTAGAAACACTAATTATACACATTAGAAACACTACTAGTACACAGTAGAAACACTAGTTATACACATTAGGAACACTACTAGTACACAGTAGAAACACTACTAGTACACATTAGAAACAGTAGTTATACACATTAGAAACACTCCTCGTGCACAGTAGAAACACTAGTTATACACAATAGAAATATAACTAGTACACAGTTGAAACACTAGTTATACACATTAGAAACACTACTAGTACACAGTAGAAACACTAGTTATACACATTAGAAACACTACTAGTACACAGTAGAAACACTAGTTATACACATTAGAAACACTACTAGTACACAGTAGAAACACTACTAGTACACAGTAGAGACACTACTAGTACACAGTAGAAACACTAGTTATACACATTAGAAACACTACTAGTACACAGTAGAAACACTAGTTATACACATTAGGAACACTACTAGTACACAGTAGAAACACTACTAGTACACAGTAGAAACACTAGTTATACACATTAGAAACACTCCTCGTGCACAGTAGAAACACTAGTTATACACAATAGAAATATAACTAGTACACAGTAGAAACACTAGTTATACACATTAGAAACACTACTAGTACACATTGGAAACACAAGTAAACTTCTTCCCCCCACCCCTTTTTTTTAATCGTGTTTTCTATTTTTTGAAATACTGTTCTTTATTTTTTGTTTAGTTTTTTGGCTGGACTATGTCTCGTGGGACTGGACAACAAATCGGGACATCATCACGGGTCAGTAAAGCTGTAGGCTACCAGCCAAGAACCCAGGCAACATTGGGCTAGTGTTTTCGTGGGACCAACAATGATGAACTATACAAAATAACTATAAATGTCTGAAAGTGAGGAGGACCTTTTGTTTCGTTTTGAAAACGAGACAGACGAAGGAAAGGATTTTACGGGCAGGCAGAACGCACAAACAGAGACGGTTTAATGGGTATGATGAACATGTGAACACACAGTACAAAACATCTGATATAGGAAATGACATTGACCCCGAAAGCAATTTTTATAGTAACATAAACATAAATTGTGAGTATTATACAGAGGAGGGGTTCAATAATCAAGTTAAAATGGACAATGCCTTATCAATAGTTCACTTCAATAGTAGAAGCCTCTTTACAAAGCTAGAGGGAATTAAGAATGATCTGAGTAACTTTAAAAAATTCAATGTAATTGCTGTATCTAAAAGTTGGTTGGATGAAGAAAAAGTGGATGACATGGGAATGGATGGATATGAGCTGTTTACAACAAATCGCATTGGTAAGACAAGAGGAGCGGTGGCCTTGTCTATTGACACTTCACTAAAGGCCTACTGAAATGAATTTTTTAAAATTTAAACGGGGATAACAGATCCATTCTATGTGTCATACTCGATCATTTCGCGATATTGCCATATTTTTGCTGAAAGGATTTAGTAGAGAACATAGACGATAAAGTTCGCAACTTTTGGTCGCTGATAAAAAAAACCTTGCCTGTACCGGAAGTAGCGTGACGTCACAGGTTGAAAGGCTCCTCACATTTCCCCATTGTTTACACCAGCAGCGAGAGCGATTCGGACCGAGAAAGTGACGATTACCCCATTAATTTGAGCGAGAATGAAGGATTCGTGGATGAGGAACGTGAGAGTGAAGGACTAGAGTGCAGTGCAGGACGTATCTTTTTTCGCTCTGACCGTAACTTAGGTACAAGGGTTCATTGCATTCCACACTTTCTCCTTTTTCTATTGTGGATCACGGATTTGTATTTTAAACCACCTCGGATACTATATCCTCTTGAAAATGAGAGTCGAGAACGCGAAATGGACATTCACAGTGACTTTTATCTCCACGACAATACATCGGCGAAGCTCTTTAGCTACGGAGCTAACGTGATAGCATCGTGCTTAAATGCAGATAGAAACAAAAGAAATAAACCCCTGACTGGAAGGATAGACATAAAATCAACAATACTATTAAACCATGGACATGTAACTACACGGTTAATGCTTTCCAGCCTGGCAAAGCTTAACAATGCTGTTGCTAACGACGCCATTGAAGCTAACTTAGCAACGGGACCTCACTGAGCTATGATAAAAACATTAGCGCTCCACCTACGCCAGCCAGCCCTCATCTGCTCATCAACACCCGTGCTCACCTGCGTTCCAGCGATCGACGGAAGGACGAAGGACTTCACCCGATCATCCGTGCGGTCGGCGGCTAGCGTCGGATAGCGTGTCTGCTATCCAAGTCAAAGTCCTCCTGGTTGTGTTGCTACAGCCAGCCGCTAATACACCGATCCCACCTACAGCTTTCTTCTTTGCAGTCTCCATTGTTCATTAAACAAATTGCAAAAGATTCACCAACACAGATGTCCAGAATACTGTGGAATTTTGAGATGAAAACAGAGCTTTTTTGTATTGGATTAAATGGTGTCCCAATACTTCCGTTTAACTATTGACGTCACGCGCATACGTCATCATACATAGACCTTTTCAACCGGAAATTTCCCGGGAAATTTAAAATGTCACTTTATAAGTTAACCCGGCCGTATTGGCATGTGTTGCAATGTTAAGATTTCATCATTGATATATAAACTATCAGACTGCGTGGTCGCTAGTAGTGGCTTTCAGTAGGCCTTTAAGATGCCCTATGGTGAAATCTATGTCAAAAACCATAGACAATATTTTAGCATAATTGCATAACAATTGAAATAAAAGTTGAAAAAACATCATTATTATTAGCTGTGTATGACGAACCCCAGGGACCTCTGTGGATATTTCCAATGAACAGTTGGCCAGTATGTGGGACAAGGTTAGTGACAGTAAGATCAAAAGTCTCTGTGGAGACACCAATGTGGATCTTCTTAACCCAAATGATGACCAAAGACCAACAGATTTCATAAAAACAATGTATAGCAACAATCTATTTCCATTAATTACACAACCTAGTAGAATTACAGCAGATACCGCCACTTTTATTGACCATATATTTACAAATAAGATTGAAATTAGCATTGAAGTAGGATTACTCTTACGTGACATAAGTGACCACCTTCCTGTATTCCAGAATGTCTTTAAGACAGAGAAGGAAAAAAAATATGAATCCTTGTAAATGTATTAGAAATAAAACACCAGAAGCCATGTCTTATGTAATCGAAGCTGGAGTGATGTTTATGCCACCAGTGATCCCAACCAAGCCTATGAAGTGTTTTTAACCACACCAATGATGTCTTATGACAAACGCTGGCCATTAAAGGCCTACTGAAAGCCACTACTACCGACCACGCAGTCTGATAGTTTATATATCAATGATGAAATCTTAACATTGCAACACATGCCAATACGGCCGGGTTAACTTATAAAGTGACATTTAAAACTTCCCGGGAAATATCCGGCTGAAACGTCGCGGTATGATGACGTATGCGCGTGACGAAGTCCGAGTAACGGAAGTTATGGTACCCGTAGAATCCTATACAAAAAGCTCTGTTTTCATTTCATAATTCCACAGTATTCTGGACATCTTTTGCAATTTGTTTAATGAACAATGAAGACTGCAAAGAAGACAGTTGTAGGTGGGATCGGTGTATTAGCAGCGGACTACAGCAACACAACCAGGAGGACTTTGTTGGAGCGCTAGCCGCGCTAGCCGCGCTAGCCGCGCTAGCCGCCGACCTCACCTTGACTTCCTACGTCTCCGGGCCGCCAAACGCATCGGGTGAAGTCCTTCGTCCTTCTGCCGATCGCTGGAACACAGGTGAGCACGGGTGTTGATGAGTAGATGAGGGCTGGCTGGCGTAGGTGGAGAGCTATTGTTTTTAGCATAGCTCTGTACAGTCCGGTTGCTAAGTTAGCTTCAATGGCGTCGTTAGCACAGCATTGTTAACCTTCGCCAGCCTGGAAAGCATTAACCGTGTATTTACATGTCCACGGTTTAATAGTATTGTTGATTTTCTATCTATCCTTCCAGTCAGGGGTTTATTTTTTTGTTTCTATATGCAGTCAAAGCACGATGCTATCACGTTAGCTCGTAGCTAAAGCATTTCGCCGATGTATTGTCGTGGAGATAAAAGGCACTGAATGTCCATTTGGCGTTCTGGACTCTCATTTTCAAGAGGATATAGTATCCCAGGTGGTTTAAAATACAAATCCGTGATCCACAATAAAAAAAGGAGAGTGTGGAATCCAATGAGCCAGCTTGTACCTAAGTTACGGTCAGAGCGAAAAAAGATACATCCATCACTGCCTCTCAAGTCGTTCACTGTAACGTTCCTCATCTATGAATCTTTCATCCTCGCTCAAATTAATGGGGTAATCATCACTTTCTCGGTCCGAATCTCTCTCGCTCCATTGTAAACAACGGGGAATTGTGAGGAATACTAGCTCCTGTGACGTCACGCTACTTCCGCTACAGGCAAGGCTTTTTTTTATCAGCGAGCAAAAGTTGCGAACTTTATCGTCGATGTTCTCTACTAAATCCTTTCAGCAAAAATATGGCAATATCGCGAAATGATCAAGTATGACACATAGAATGGATCTGCTATTCCCGTTTAAATAAAAAAAAAAAATTTCAGTAGGCCTTTAAGGACACATAATGGCAAGCGCCACCCTGTGGACAAACCATGGATAACAAGAGGGATAGAGAAAGCATGCAAAAAGAAAAATGCCCTATATAGAAGATTTCTAAAATGAAAAGCGAAGGAAGCTGAAAATAAATATGAGATGTATAAAAATAAACCAACAAGTATTATGAGACAAAATGAAAGGGATTATCATCATAAATCATTAGAACAAAATAAGAATAACACCCAGGGTACATGGAAAGTACTAAATAATATAATAAAAAAAGGGTGCCGGAAGAGCAGAAATGCCCAACTATTTCATTAAGATAATAATGTAATTGTAAATAAACCAAGAGATGTAGCCAATGAATTCAATGACTTTTTTGTGAATATCGCTAACAATCTTGCAAATGAAATTGTGGAGCAGAGAGACGGGACTGGAACGGTGAAAAGTGGAGACACCATACAAAGTAGGGCTGGGCGATATGGACAAAAAAGTATATCTCGATATATTTTTTACTTAAACTCGATATTCGATATATATCTCCATATATTTTCCGGTGAAAGATATTCATTTTTGAGCAAGATTAACTGAAATTGAAGTGAATGACAACAGTACTGTAAACAGTCAGTGGCACTTTTATTGACCCAGTGGGTAGTAACAGCACTGTTTAAGTAGCACACAATTACATAACATAAATAAAATAGAAAAATATTCTTTCTACCTAAAATAAACAACATAGCTGTGCAAATAATACAAAATGCCAAAGTATTGCGGCGGAATAATAATGATTAGATTGTTTTTTGGTGTAGAACAGTGGTTCTTTACCTTGTTGGAGGTACCGAACCCCACCAGTTTCATATGCGCATTCACCGAACCCTTCGTTAGTGAAATCAAATGTTTTGTTTTTTTTCAAATTCAAGACCAAGTTATATGTTTTTGGTAACACTTTAGTATGGGGAACATATTCTAAGTCAGTGTTTTTCAACCACTGTGCCGCGTGAGATACAGTCTGGTGTGCCGTGGGAGATGATCTAATTTCACCTATTTGGGGTATAACATTTTTTGCAAACCAGTAATTAGTCTGCAAATGATGTGTTGTTGTTGAGTGTCGGCAGAGTAACCGTGTAATACTCTTTCATATCAGTAGGTGGCAGCAGGTAGCTAATCGTGATCACAATTTTTCAGAAGACAGCGGGAGGCAGTGTGCAGGTAAAAAGGTGTCTAATGCTTGAACTGAATAAGTGAAGTGAATTCTATTTATATAGCGCTTTTCTCTAGTGACTCAAAGCGCTTTACACAGTGAAACCCCAATATCTAAGTTACATTTAAACCAGTGCGGGTGGCACTGAGAGCAGGTGGGTAAAGTGTCTTGCCCAAGGACACAACGGCAGTGACTAGGATGGCGGAAGCGGGGATCGAACCTGCAACCCTCAGGTCGATGGCACGGCCACTCTACCAACCGAGCTATACCGCCCCATAATAATAAACAAAAGGTGAGTGCCCCTAAAAAAAAAGGCATTGAAGCTTAGGGAAGGCTATGCAGAACGAAACTACAACTGAACTGGCGACAAAGTGAAGAAAAACATAATGCTGGACGACAGCAAAGACTTACAGCGTGTGGAGCAGACGGTGTTCACAAAGTACATCCGAACATGACATGACAATCAACAATGTCCCCACAAAAAAGGATAAAAACAACTGCAATATTCTTGATTGCTAAAACAAAGCAGGCGCGGGGAATATCGCTTAAAGGAAGACATGAAACTGCTACAGGAAAATACCAACAAAACAGGAAAAGCCACCAAAATAGGAGCGCAAGACAATAACTAAAACACTACACACAGAAAAACAGCAAAAAAAGTCCAAATAAGTCAGGGTGTGATGTGACAGGTGGTGACAGTACACCTACTTTGAGATAAGAGCTATAGTGATGCATGCTTGGTTATGGTTTAAAGTCATATCCCACGACTTTTTATTGTCAATATCGAGTTTCATATTTTAATGATTTCTACTGGTGGTGTGCCTTTGGATATTTTAAATGAAAAAAATGTGCCTCGGCTCAAAAAAGGTTGAAAAACACTGTTCTAAGTAACAAAGACTTAATTTAGAGTTTTTTGGACACTAGGGGAACACATTCTAAGTAACAAAGACTTAATTTAGAGTTATTTGGTTAGGGTTAGGGTTAGGGCCAGGGTTAGAGGGTTAGGGTTATAATAAGGCCATGCCGAATAAGGCATTAATAAGTACTTAATAATGACTAATTAAGAGTCAATATGTTACTAATTTGCATGTTAATAAGAAACTAATTGATGGTGAATATGTTCCCCATACTAAAGTGTTACCATGTTTTTTTTACTGGTGCACAAAATGAAGCGTGCATGAACATCACCTTGTTCAAAGAACAAAACCAACACAGTGCATAAACTCACAACAAATTACACACCTGCAAATCAGTCTGACTTCTGCTTTTACCGTATCCGTATTACGCCGATAGGGAGAAGTTTTTATTTACACGATGAGTCGGGTGTGTCTTGACCTCTGCCGAACTCCTGAGGCCGACTCACCGAACCCCTAGGGTTCCATCCAACCCAGGTTAAGAACAACTGGTGTAGAATCTTATATCTGTCAGTGGTATCATTCTAATCCTCAAATGATGGTGCATCTTTTCTTCCAGTTGTCGTAAAATATTTTATAGTTTGATATCGTTTTGTTTAATATGTGCTGCTCACACGGCGGCAACAGGAAGGAGGAAGCGAGCATCTTAGATGTAAAAAAAAAAAAAGTATTTCCTTGTCATGTCAGTCATGAACTTAGTTTGTTTTGTCTCTACGTTCTTGTTTGTCTCTGCTGTCAATGTGACGAGCTTGTTGTTTTGTCCCCTAAAGGCTCATTTAGCCACATCAATTATTCAACATGTTTTCACCAAATATCAGCTTGAATAATGAGACCTGAGGGTGTTGACTCACCTGCGTGTCTCTGGGATTCACGCCGTGACAAGATCAATAAGAGAAAACAAGAAAACTTTGGTGCTCTTGTGTGTTCAGAGTTAGACAGTCCCTAAAGGAGACCATTGTGGAGCTAATTAAGGGGGCGGGAGAGTAGGAACCTGAGGTGACCCTCACATACGCTCAAAACATTATAGTTCCGGCCTCTGGCATAAACAGTCTAACTACTTTCTAATCAAAACTTATGTTGGTTTCCTGTGTAGACGAAGCAGGAACAATATATCCACTCTTTCTAGTTCAAACAACACAACTGCGTAGTTTAGACCTATTTACTGATCCTGTGTACGGCGCTAAACCTTCTGGGTAATGTAATATATAAACATTTACTTCCTAGTTTACAAGTAATTATATATTTTATGAACATATTTTTTTTTATCCAGGGTTAGACAATTAAGAACATACAAAACCCAAAACCAGTGAAGTTGGCACGTTGTGTAAATGGTAAATAAAAACAGAATACAATTATTTGCAAATTCTTTTCAACTTATTTTCAATTGAATAGACTGCAAAGACAAGATATTTAATGTTCAAACGGAGAAACTAAATATTTTTTTTTGCCAATAATCATTAACTTAGAATTTAATGTCAGCAACACATTGCAAAAAAGTTGGCACAGGGGCATTTTTACCACTTTGTTACATGGCCTTTCCTTTTAACAACACTCGGTAAACGTTTGGGAACTGAGGAGACCAGTTTTTGAAGCTTTTCAGGTGGAATTGTTTCCTATTCTTGCTTGATGTACAGCTTAAGTTGTTCATTTCATTCATTGTTGTGGTATTTTAGGCTTCATATTGCGCCACACAGGTCTAGACTACAGGCCACGCCTGAAGCCACGCTGTTGTAACACGTGGCTTAGCATTGTCTTGCTGAAATAAGCAGGACAATGATAACGTTGCTTGGATGGCAACATATGTTGCTCCAAAAGCTGTATGTACCTTTCAGCATTAATGGCGCCTTCACAGATGTGTAAGTTACCCATGCCTTGGGCACTAATACACCCCCATACCATCACAGATGCTGGCTTTTGAACTTTGCGCCTATAACAATCCGGATGGTTCTTTTCCTCTTCGGTCCGGAGAACACGACGTCCACAGTTTCCAAAAATAATTAGAAATGTGGACTCGTCAGACCAAAGAACACTTTTCCACTTTGCATCAGTCCATCTTAGATGAGCTCGGGCCCAACAATAGCTCGTTGAGAAAGGTTATTCTTAAACTGTTGGACAATAGCAATGAAAACTATTCTGATTCTGATCTGATTCTGATTCTGAAGTAGAAACAGTCTTCATGCCTAAGTGCTCGATTTATACACCTTTGGCCGGGCAGAGTGATTAGGACACCTGATTCTGATCATTTGGATGGGTGGCCAAATACTTTTGGCAGTATAATGTATATCGGGATATACTTTTTCGTCCATATCGCCAAGCCCTACTGCTTCCTCGAAAAAAAACTACCAGTAGCATAAAAGGGTGATTAAAAAACATCAAAAACATCAAAAATCATGTATGGATTTTGCAAAAAATACGTCCTTAAAAGGCATTAAAGAACATTAAATATGATGTCCAGAGGTATTAAAAAATGTAATTCAATTGTGGGCCTGGGCCAACAGTTAATATGTCAATCAATCAAATGATAAATGAAAATTAACTTTTGTTTTCTTTTTTTTAAAATTATTGACCTGTCCAGCTACTTAGGCAAATCATTATATTGATGTAAATGCCCATCTTTGCTGTACATATTTACTTTACAAAAGAGACATTTGGGATACTTCTCTTGTTGCCTTATTTGTAGTTGACTTTATGAAATGGATTTATTTAATGTTGGGCGCAGGGGTTGGAAAGAGGAAAAAAAAGGAAGACAGAGGGGGAAATTGCGGGCACAAGATGGGGATAAGACAAAGAGACAACAACAACAACAAAAACCATAGAACAACTTCAGCAAATATGATATGTACAAATATGGTGTGAAAAATTATGACAAAGAAGCAGTTAGTGAAGTAAATATTAATGACACAGAAATAACAATATACATTATTGCACTAAAAATGGAGAAATAAAAATACCGATAAAAATAGCCCTATTGATAAAGAATAATAATAATCATCTCTGTTATCAACAATACAATTGTTTGAAATGCAACAATACATATATGTCATGATAACTTCAATTACAAAAGAAAGCAGATACATGGAGGGGAAGAAGGAGAAGTGAACTATATTAACCTTGTAGATTGTTATAGTTGCTAGGAGACCCTGCCCCAAGTGGAGGAGTTCAAGTACCTTGGAGTCTTGTTCCAGAGTGAGGGAAGAGTGGATCGCGAGATCGACAGGCGGATCGGTGCGGCGTCTTCAGTAATGCGGACGTTGTATCGATCCGTTGTGGTGAAGAAGGAGCTGAGCCGGAAGGCAAAGCTCTCAATTTACCGGTCGATCTACGTTCCCATCCTCACCTATGGTCATGAGCTTTGGGTTATGAGCGAAAGGACAAGATCACGGGTACAAGCGGCCGGAATGAGTTTCCTCCGCCGGGTGGCGGGTCTCTCCCTTAGAGATAGGGTGAGAAGATCTGCCTGAGCTCAAAGTAAAGCCGCTGCTCCTCCACATCGAGAAGATGCCAGAGGTTAGGATGCCACCCGAACGCCTCCCTAGGGAGGTGTTTAGGGCACGTCCGACTGGTAGGAGGCCACGGGGAAGACCCAGGACACGTTGGGAAGACTATGTCTCCAGGCTGGGATCCCCCGGGAAGAGCTGGGCGAAGTGGCTGGGGAGAGGGAAGTCTGGGCTTCCTTGCTTAGGCTGCTGCCCCTGCAACCCGACCTCGGATAAGCAGAAGAAGATGGATAGATGGATGGATTGTTATAGTGAGTACCCTGAAAAGCGCTATACCAAATAAAATGTATTATTATTATTATTATTATAGTAAATATAGGTTAAGCTTTTTCAGTGTGCCGTGTTTTAAAGGCCTACTGAAAGCCACTACTACCGACCACGCAGTCTGATAGTTTATATATCAATGATGAAATCTTAACATTATAACACATGCCAATACGGCCGGGTTAACTTATAAAGTGACATTTTAAATTTGCCGCTAAACTTCCGGTTCGAAACACCTCTGAGGATGACGTATGCGCGTGACGTAGCCCGGCGAACACGGGTATGCCTTCCACATTGAAGCCAATACGAAAAAGCTCTGTTTTCATTTCATAATTCCACAGTATTCTGGACATCTGTGTTCGTGAATCTGTTGCAATCATGTTCATTGCATTATGGAGAAGGAAGCTGAGCAAGCAAAGAAGAAAGTTGTCGGTGCGAAATGGACGTATTTTTCGAACGTAGTCAGCAACAACAGTACACAGCCGGCGCTTCTTTGTTTACATTCCCGAAAGATGCAGTCAAGATGGAAGAACTCGGATAACAGAGACTCTAACCAGGAGGACTTTTGACTTCGATACACAGACGCCTGTAGAGAACTGGGACAACACAGACTCTTACCAGGATTACTTTGATTTGGATGACAAAGACGCAGACGTGCTACTGTGAGTATGCAGCTTTGGCTTCTAAACATTTGATCGCTTGACCGTATGTGCGCAACTTTTTTTTGCGTATGTACGTAACTTTTTTAAAATATATAAGCTTTATGAACTTGGGTTAGGTGAACGGTCTTTTGGGCTGAGTGATTGTGTGTGTTGATCAGGTGTTTGAATTGTATTGGCGTGTTCTATGGAGCTAGGAGCTAGCATAGGAGCTAGGAGCTAACATAACAAACACGCAGGTGTTTTTATGCAGGATTAATTTGTGGCATATTAAATATAAGCCTGGTTGTGTTGTGGCTAATAGAGTATATATATGTCTTGTGTTTATTTACTGTTGTAGTCATTCCCAGCTGAAAATCAGGTACCGTGAGTATGCAGCCTTGGCTGCTAAACATTTGATAGCTTGACCGTATGTGCGCGTCACGTACGTAACTTTTTAAAAATATATAAGCTTTATGAACCTTGGGTTAGGTGAACGGTCTTTTGGGCTGAGTGATTGTGTGTGTTGATCAGGTGTTTGAATTGTATTGGCGTGTTCTATGGAGCTAGGAGCTAGCAGAGGAGCTAGGAGCTAGCATAACAAACACGCAGGTGTTTTTATGCAGGATTAATTTGTGTCATATTAAATATAAGCCTGGTTGTGTTGTGGCTAATAGAGTATATATATGTCTTGTGTTTATTTACTGTTGTAGTCATTCCCAGCTGAATATCAGGTCACCCCCGGCTCTCACAGCATCTTCCCTATCTGAATAGCTTCAACTCCCCACTAGTCCTTCACTTGCACTTTACTCATCCACAAATCTTTCATCCTCGCTCAAATTAATGGGGAAATTGTCGCTTTCTCGGTCCGAATCTCTCTCACTTCATGCGGCCATCATTGTAAACAATAGGGAACTTTGCGTATATGTTCAACTGACTACGTCACGCTACTTCCGGTAGGTGCAAGCCTTTTTTTTATCAGATACCAAAAGTTGCAATCTTTATCGTCGTTGTTCTATACTAAATCCTTTCAGCAAAAATATGGCAATATCGCGAAATGATCAAGTATGACACATAGAATAGATCTGCTATCCCCGTTTAAATAAAAAAAATTCATTTCAGTAGGCCTTTAAGTTAAAGTTAAAGTACCAATGATTGTCACACACACACTAGGTGTGGCGAAATTATTATCTGCATTTGATCCATCACCCTTGATCCCCCCGTGGGAGGTGAGGGGAGCAGTGGGCAGCAGGGGTGGCCGCGCCCGGGAATTATTTTTGGTCATTTAACCCCCAATTCCAACAACCCTTGATGCTGAGTGCCAAGCAGGGAGGTAATGGCTCCCATTTTTATAGTCTTTGGTATGACTCGGCCGGGGTTTGAACTCACAACCTATTTACCCTGGGGGGAACGTTAATATATGTTTGATAAAACGTGATTATATGCATGAGTGAATGTACGCATACAGTATGTGCTTGAATATGTGCAGAAAATGAACTTAATAACGTTGCGGCCATCGATAAATTGCTACGTCTGTGTGCTTCTTTTCTTTGACTTTGGCTTCCCAACTGTATTGTGAGGTCCAAAAGCGTGAAAAGTGTTGCCTCCATAGCGGACACGCTGCTGGACAGCAAAATGGAACGGCTTTGCCATTCTTTGGTCACCGTAGGTGTGTAGTCCTTAACTCTGACACCATGTCATGTTAATGGGGAAGCCATGCTTGTTTCATACGCGACTCTTTTATTTCAGTCGTCCAGGAAAATTGCAGTTACCCTTTAATCATTTTGATTGAAGGTAAAGTTTGACGTTTTAATTGGCTGTTGTCTACAGCCAGTGCACGAGGTCAGAACACTGGAGGCTTGGAATGCTACATCCTGTGAACGTGCTCATGCTGTGGCAAAGGCGAGAAAATGAATATGTGTCGGGAGACTGCAAATTTCATCCAAACGTGGCTGGCTGGCTAACTTTTCAAAAGTTGCTTAAAGCCTGTCGATTGTAAACCAGAGAGGTGTTCTGCAACATGTGCAAAAAGACCTCCAAACTTTGTTCGATGGGCATCAATGCGGTGAAATCACACATGCTACTACTAGCTAATCACGAGTCGGCGATTGTCAAATTTGTTTTGGCATGACCAACAAAGCCACTTTTCTGTCGCCACCTCAATTGTCAGCTGCTGCTACAACTACAGAACATTATACAAATCAATCAATCAATGTTTATTTATATAAAATGAAAATAAATTCTCAGATTAAACAGTTTTGCGAGCCAATTCGAATTCACTACGGCAGGGGTCGGCAACCCAAAATGTTGAAAGAGCCATATTGGACCAAAAATACAAAAACAAATCTGTCTGGAGCCACAAAAAATTAAAAGCCATATTACATGTGTCATGAGATATACATTTAATTAAGAGGACTTAAAGGAAACTAAATGAGCTCAAATATAGCTACAAATGAGGCATAATGATGCAATATGTACATATAGCTAGCCTAAATAGCATGTTAGCATCGATTAGCTTGCAGTCATGCAGTGACCAAATATGTCTGATTAGCACTCCACACAAGTCAATAATATCAACAAAACTCACCTTTGTGCACTCACGCACAACGTTAAAAGTGTGGTGGACAAAATGAGACAGAAAAAGAAGTGGCATAAAACACGTCCTAGAAAGTCGGAGAAAGTTATGTAAACAAACTATACGGTGAGTTCAAGGACCGCCAAAATTAGTAGGACAAAACGGCGCTCGCCAAATACTTGAGTCAGAGAAGCGTGTTAGTGTGATTTATAACAATTAGGGAGGTTTGTGTCATGTTTGTCCTCCTACAGAAACCATACTAAAACAAAAAAATAGATTTTTTTCCCCTCATCTTTTTCCATTCTTCATACATTTTTGAAAAATCTCCAGAGAGCCACTAAGGCGGCGCTAAAGAGCCGCATGTGGCTCTAGAGCCGCGGGTTGCCAACCCCCGCACTAGAGAGTAACCGTTAATGCAAGATTACCATTGTCAAATGAGCTTTTAACTACGTGTTAGAGCATGGGCGTTATTTTTTTTTAAGTGTCATTGAAAACGGCAAAAGTTAGAGATGCTACCTCAGTAAAAGCATTTAAGTCGCACCTTAAAACTCATTTATATACCCTAGCCTTTAAAGGCCTACTGAAAGCCACTACTAGCGACCACGCAGTCTGATAGTTTATATATCAATGATGAAATCTCAACATTGCAACACATGCCAATACGGCCGGGTTAACTTATAAAGTGACATTTTAAATTTCCCGGGAAACTTCCGGCTGAAAACGTCTATGTATGATGACGTATGCGCGTGACGTCAAGGGTTGAAGCGGAAGTATCAGGACACCATTGTATCCCAATACAAACAGCTCTGTTTTCATCGCAAAATTCCACAGTATTCTGGACATCTGTGTTGGTGAATCTTTTGCAATTTCTTCAATTAACAATAGAGACTGCAAAGAAGAAAGCTGTAGGTGGGATCGGTGTATTAGCGGCTGGCTGCAGCAACACAACCAGTAGGACTTTGAGTTGGATAGCAGACGCGCTACCGTGAGTACAGCTTTGGCTTCCAACCATTTGATCGCTTGCCCGTACGTGCGTGGCGCTATGTGCATGTCACATACGTAACTTTGGGGAAATATATGTTTCGGCCGGGGTGTCGACGAAAGCTACAACGTCAGCCGCCGCGCCGCTGTCCTCTCCTTGACTTTCTCCGTCTCCTGGCCGCCGACCGCATCGATGATCGGGTGAAGTCCTTCGTCGCGCCGTCGATCGCTGGAACGCAGGTGGGCACGGGTCGTGATGAGCAGATGAGAGCTGGCGTAGGTGGAGAGCTAATGTTTTTAGCATAGCTCTGTCGAGGTCCCGTAGCTAAGTTAGCTTCAATGGCGTCGTTAGCAACAGCATTGCTAGGCTTCGCCAGGCGGTACAGCATTAACCGTGTGGTTAAAGGTCCAGAGTTTGGTAGTATTGTTGATCTTCTGTCTATCCTTCCAGTCAGGGGCTTATTTATTTTGTTTCTATCTGCATTTAAGCACGATGCTATCACGTTAGCTCCGTAGCTAAAGTGCTTCGCCGATGTATTGTCGTGGAGATAAAAGTCACTGTGAATGTCCATTTCGCATTCTCGACTCTCATTTTCAAGAGGATATAGTATCCGAGGTGGTTTAAAATACAAATCCATGATCCACAATAGAAAAAGGAGAGAGTGTGGAATCCAATGAGCCAGCTAGTACCTAAGTTACGGTCAGAGCGAAAAAAGATACGTCCTGCACTGCACTCTAATCCTTCACTCTCACGTTCCTCATCCACGAATCTTTCATCCTGGCTCAAATTAATGGGATAATCATCGCTCCCTCGGTCCGAATCGCTCTCGCTGCTGGTGTAAACAATGTGCAAATGTGAGGAGCCCTTCAACCTGTGACGTCACGCTACTTCCGGTACAGGCAAGGCTTTTTTATCAGCGACCAAAACTTTATCGTCGATGTTCTCTTCTAAATCCTTTCAGGAAAAATATGGCAATATCGCGAAATGATCAAGTATGACACATAGAATGGATCTGCTATCCCCGTTTAAATAAGAACATTTCATTTCAGTAGGCCTTTAAATAGACACTTTTCCAGACAAGTTGACATGCCGCTTCTCTGCTCTGCCCAATCTCTTGCCTGGAGAGGATACCGAGGACCTCACTAAACTATCCCATCTCTACTGTGTTGGTTTGTTTATAAGAGTGGTTTAGCCTTTTTTATGTGGAAAAGGCCGTAAACGAGATGTTTGTTGTGATCACTTCAATTAAAAACTGTATTCCTTTTTTAAGTTTATTTATTGAATTTGGATCACTCACCTTGTAGCGAGCACCAAATCTAAATCCATACTGTCAATATGTTTATTTTTCTTAAACAAAGTTAAACAATGTGGTATATTTGATTGATTGTCGACTATGGACAACATTCAGATTCGACTATAAAAATCCTGAGTCGAATTTAATAATGTTGTCACTTGCGGTCGTCCAGTCTGATGATGACAAGGGAGGACTGTTTGGGGGCGTGGTCACAGGGTGCGCTGATGTGGGTCACATGACAGAGTTTGGACGTATCAGCATGGAGCAAATAAACGTATAAAGAGAGCGTGCAGTCGACTGCTGCTCTTTGAGGGCTTCATGTTGTCTTTGTGTGACTTCCATGTTGAGACAAGCGTTGTCGCAGTCTAACGTGACCCGGTTGGGTCTGGCGGAGCGGGTGTTCACATCCAGCATTACCTCAGGGGCCTGCTTGGTGTTCCTCTTCATCAACGCGGTGATGATGCTCACCTTAAAAAGGAAACGCGTGTTTCGGGAGACGTCTCGCTACATCCTGCTGTTCCACCTCCTCCTGGCGGACACGCTGCTGATGGCGTCCAGCCAGGTGTTGTACCTGTGTTACACGTATCGGATCCTCCTCACGTATCCTCAGTGCGGCGTCCTCGTCATGCTTACTATCATGACCAATGACATCTCTCCTATGGTGCTGGTGGTGATGTCTCTGGAGAGATATGTGGCAGTGTGCCACCCTCTCAGACATGCTGCCATCATCACCGTCAGGAACACGGGGGCGGCCGTGCTCTCTGTTTGGATCCTTTCTTTGCTTCAGGTTGTCACTCTGGTGCTCGTATTGTTACGCTTTCCCTTTGACCAGCTGGAGACTCTGAAGATGCCCGAGCCGTGCAGCAGCAGCAGGATATTTCTCCTGCCAGTGTTGTATGACTGCAGAACATCTTTCACCGCTCTTCTGTTCACCTCGGCGTGCTTGCTCACTGTTTGCAGCTACATCGGTGTAGTGGTGGCGGCCAGGTCAGCATCAAGGAGTCAAAGAGACAAGGAGTCGGCCCGTAAAGCTCAGAAGACGCTGCTGCTGCACCTGTTGCAGCTGGGCCTGATACTGTTGTCATGTAACTACTCCGCTGTTTTGGTTTTTTTTTACTCAATTTTCCCCAGATTGATCTTTATACGAATAGAAATCGTTCTGTTTGTGTGTTTGTTGTTCTTGCCTCGATGTATGGCGTCCCTCATCTACGGGCTGAGAGATCGGTCGATCAGAGTCGTCCTCACAGCCAGTCTCTGCTGTGTCAGGATTGAGACAACTTTTTAGAAGCAATGGTAATCAATGTTTTTAAAAAGTTAAGTGAACAATAAAATCCAATTTTAGCTCAATACATATCAGTTTGGCCTTTTATTTGATTTAATAAATAAGATTTTTTTACTCTGATGTCACATTGGGGCCACATGTATGTCAGTTGTGTGGTAGAAGATTGGACGATTTGATTCTCAGGGATCTGATTCCACTATCAACCTGGCAGTCGTATCGTCGAACATTAAACACTCCAACCTACATGTGGGGGAGGGAAGCGAGTTGAGTACCCGCTGATGTCCCCCGTACACAGGCCCGGCCCTAACCAATCTGGCGCCCTAGGCAAGATTTTAGGTGGCGCCCCCCCCACATCGGCAGTGAAGTGTATATACTCACAAGAAACCGAATAGCTTTGTCTTTGACCTTTTTTTTTTACTTAAAGAAAGCAAATTAACAATCAGAATAGTTAACAAGATAAAAAAAAAAAAAGAACAAATAAATGAATACAAAAAATAAAAAATGAATATATAAAATACAATATTTTTTACATACATAAACACAAAATAAAACGTGTCAACAAGTTGCATAAAATACATTAAAAATACAATATAAATAAGGCACTGCACAAAACAAGATATCAAACCAGTATGACTTTAACAACTATATTACAAAAAAAGGGGATCCAACAGAGTTCTCTATTTGTGCTTTTTAATATTGCATTAACTAGAATGACTTACAAATTACTGTACACCAGGGAGTACTGTAATTACCTAACGTTACATGATTAATTTCCATAACAATTTAGCCCCCTCCACAATATTAACCCGACGTTAAAACAGAACTAGCTATTTATTGATTAGCAATTGCCGAATCATGTAACATTAGCTTAATGCTAAGGGTTACTATCACATTCTGTAACAGACAAATAATTTCATGTAGGCTAACATTACCTACCTGCTACCTCTGTCTTTTTCTCGTTTATCCTCCTCTTATTTTCTCTTTTTTCTTCCCTGGGCAACTGACAGTTTTGGCCGTTTTGACATCTTGTGTTTATTTTTTGATGTGGTGACGTCCAAAACAAAAAGAGTCATGATACGGGAAGGGAGGAGGGGGGGGGGGGGGGGGGGCGCACCGTGCGGGGGGAAGAGGGGGCGTAATGTTGTAACAAATAATATTTCTATTAAATAGGCTTTACTTTGCATTTTAATTAACGTGGGATTATTTTTTGTATTTAAAAATATTAGTACCAACTTTTTTTTTTTCTTTTTTTTTTTTCTCCAACATTTGTGGCACTGGCGTGGCGCCCCCTGATGGACGGCTTCCTTAGCATTTGCCTATACGGCCTATGCCACGGGCCGGCCCTGCCCGTACAGCAGGTGTAGATCGATTGCTCATCTTGTCTTCGAAAATGAGTGAAATACCCATTTATTGTCACAACGAGTGAAGACATTAATCACCTTCAGTGTTTACTAGCATCAATTTGGTTGACTTATTGGTTTAAATCTGTTTTAGTGAGCACTTCACCTTCAGGTAAAGAAGCTTTAATCATCCTTCCTAGCCAAGATTTAGTATTTTAGTGCTTGAAGTGGACTGGACTGTTTGGTGGACATGTAAAGTTTTGAACGTACGTCATTGGCGTTGTTAGGCCTATTTTAGGGGGGCTCAAGCCCCCCTAAAATGTTCTTAAGCCCACCTAAATAATTTGGTGTTACAAAAAATTTTTAAAAAAAATCTATTTTTTTTATTTTTTACAAATGCATGCCGACATATTCATTATAAAGTGGGCCGAATATGAGTTTAAATAAATAATCATATAACCTGTCATTATTCACTCAGTTTCCCCTCACTTCATAGTGTAAGGTAGAGAGCCCCTTTAGGGCTAGTTCATATAGAAAATGCCCACATTACTCAAAATCCAGTCCGCATTTTCTCTGCGACCTTGCTTGCGGTCTGGCAGGTGTACGAAGCACATTAGCACACAGCACTGCAGAACAAGAACCATGTGTCTGCAATTGTAAATCATTTAGTTTTTAAGTTTTGTGTTTCTTGTAGAATCTATATAAAGTAATATACATTTGCCTATTGTTAAAATAATGAAAACAACATCATTAAATATATTTGTTTTATTGTATTGTTACATTAATAGCTGTTGTATTATTATAGGATGGCTTGTTAAACATTTCATAGGATTTTCAGAGGGTGGAAAAACCAAGATATTTAATATAAAATGCAAAATGAATAAATACATAAAAAGAAAAAGAAAAAAAATGGTTAAAAGCCATCGTCCCGGGGAGCATTTAATTTCGTCCCGTGCATTTTTTTACCGTCCCCGGGACGACGGGACTACTTTAATCTCAAGCCCTGGAAGTTACATTTTATTGTTTGCATTATTTGTTTTAGCATTGCACTTTGAAGACGGTCCCTCAGCTCTTTGACAGCTTTGGCTCTTTTTCAGATCAGCAGACTAAGTCTTTCTTTTTTACAGTATATATAAATGTTTCTCATTTCTATTCAAACTTCCATATATATTTAATTTCCTTAACGGCTTGCCATAATATATATATAAATATATTATATACAAGCCAAATTATCCCGATCCAGATATTACTTTAATTCAAGTAATTAAGTAATATTTCCAGGGCTTGAATTTACAACCATTTTAGTCACATATGTGCCCAAAATGTAATATGTGCAACTTCAAAATATTTGGGAACAAACAATTATTGTATTGTGAGCGAAAGTTGTGGCATTAGCCTCTATGTTGTGAATTAAAGGCCTACTGAAAGCCACTACTAGCGACCACGCAGTCTGATAGTTTATATATCAATGATGAAATCTTAACATTGCAACACATGCCAATACGGCCGGGTTAACTTATAAAGTGACATTTTAAATTTCCCGGGAAACTTCCGGCTGAAAACGTTTCGGTATGATGACGTTTGCGCGTGACGTCACGGGTTGAAGCAGATATTTTGGAATAGCACGGTGGCCAGCTTAAGTCGTCTGTTTTCACCACATAATTCCACAGTATTCTGGACATCTGTGTTGGTGAATCTTTTGCAATTTGTTCAATTAACAATGGAGACTGCAAAGAAGAAAGCTGTAGGTGGGATCGGTGTATTAGCGGATGGCTGCAGCAACACAACCAGGACTTTGAGTTGCATAGCAGACGCGCTACCGTGAGTACAGCTTTGGCTTCCAAACATTTGATCGCTTGCACGTGCGTGCATGTCACGTACGTAACTTTGGGGAAATATATGTTTCTTGCCGACTCTGATGGCGGCCGGGGTGTCGTCGAAAGCTACAACGCCGTCCGCCACCGCGCCGCTGTCCTCACCTGTCTGGGTTGACTTCCTCCGTCTCCGGGCCGCCGACCGCAACGATCATCGTGGTGAAGTCCTTCGTCGCGCCATTGATCGCTGGAACGCAGGTGAGCACGGGTGTTGATGAGCAGATGAGGGCTGGTGTAGGTGGAGAGCTAATGTTTTTAGCATAGCTTTGTCGAGGTCCCGTAGCTAAGTTAGCTTCAATGGCATCGTTAGCAACAGCATTGCTAGGCTTCGCCAGGCGGCACAGCATTGACCGTGTGGTTACATGTCCAGGGTTTGGTAGTATTGTTGATCTTCTGTCTATCCTTCCAGTCAGGGGCTTATTTCTTCTGTTTCTATATGCAGTTAAGCACGATGCTATCATGTTAGCTCTGTTACATTAGCTTCGCTGATGTATTGTCGTGGAGATAAAAGTCACTGTGAATGTCCATTTCGCGTTCTCGACTCTCATTTTCAAGAGGATATAGTATCCCAGGTGGTTTAAAATACAAATCCATGATCCACAATAGAAAAAGGAGAGAGTGTGGAATCCAATGAGCCCTTGTACCTAAGTTACGGTCAGAGCGAAAAAAGATACGTCCTGCACTGCACTCTAATCCTTCACTCTCACTTTCCTCATCCATGAATCTTTCATCCTGGCTCAAATTAATGGGGTAATCGTTGCTTTCTCGGTCAGAATCGCTCTCGCTGCTGGTGTAAACAATGTGCAAATGTGAGGAGCCCTTCAACATGTGACATCACGCTACTTCCGGTACAGGCAAGGCTTTTTTTTATCAGCGACCAAAAGTTGCGAACTTTTATCGTCGATGTTCTCTACTAAATCCTTTTCTCCTCAATGGTCTCCTTTAGGGGTTGTTCAATTCTGACCACACATTAACACAAAAGTTTTTTTGTTTCGTCTTATTCAACTTGTCATGGTGTTTTCCCCAGAGACCCGGCGTGAGTCAACACCCATAGGTCTCATTAATCAAGCTGGTATTTGGTTAAAAAAAAACACGTTGAATAATTGATGCCTTTAGGGGACAAAAACAGCAAGGTTGTCACATTGACAGCAGAGACAAACAAGAAAGGAGAGAAAAAACAAACACTGATGTCATCAGTACAAAGTTGATGACTGACATGGTTCTGAAACATTTGATTCAAACTTCCTTGTTATCAATAATTCCTGTTCAAATTGTTATTCACAGTCTGGTTCCCACTGCACCACTGGTTGACTTGTTGCCAAACAAAAATGGCGAGCTTCTGTGAAGGCTGCCCAACCAATACCAATTGTATTTATTTATTTTTTCTGGAAGGATATAACAGGCCTCGAATTTTAACTTTTTAAGATCAAGGCAAGTGTTGCCTTCAAGGAGGGCTCATATTTTAGGGAACCAAGGCAAGTTGGAAGGGTACCAAGAGCACATACTTGTTGTTCACAAAAAACGTTCATGAAGTTTGGTTCTTTTATGAATTTATTATGGGTCTACTGAAAATGTGAGCAAATCTGCTGGGTCAAAAGTATACATACAGCAATGTTAATATTTGCTTACATGTCCCTTGGCAAGTTTACCTGCAATCAGGCGCTTTTGTATGGTGCTTTTCTACCTTCAAGGTACTCAAAGCGCTTTGACACTATCTCCACATTCACCCATTCACACACACATTCACACACTGATGGCGGGAGCTGCCATGCAAGGCCTTAACCACGACCCATCAGGAGCAAGGGTGAAGTGTCTTGCTCAAGGACACAACGGACGCGACAAAGTTGGTAGAAGGTGGGGATTGAACCAGTAACCCTCAGGTTGCTGGCACGTCCACTCTCCCAACCCCGCCACGCCGTCACCCAATACTCTGGCAATAACATGGTTTGCAGACAAATATGTGTATTTTTAGAATCAAAACAGAATTATGTAATTATCAAGACTTTGTAATTATCAACATTTTTTGCCTTATTGCTAGTTATTGGTTATCGATAAGGGTTCAGCTTTTCTCTTTATTCCTTTTGCTCCATTTTTGTGCTGCGTGCCCGTGACCACGCACGCTCTCGGCAACGCTACGCCGCAGACACCAGGAAATAGAGGTAGCTTTAACTCTGCCTATATGGACAAAAAACGCAGTTCCATATAGGCAGATTTAAAGCGACCTCTGCCTATATAATAAAAGCAATATTTCAAAATTTTGACAAAGTACATTTGGGTGTTTTGCGTCATGAGCGTTGCGATTCCATGGTTTTGGAGTTGTTATTACAGTTGCAGCCCCTGCTGTTGCCGTGATTGTCAATAGAGGGCGAAGACAGCGGGTGATCGTTCGAAGACAAAATCCTTGCGTATGGCAGTGGGCACGAATAAGGTATTTTTGCGAGAGAATTGTGAACAAGGAATTCACAGACAAATTGTTGATTCAAGGGCCCCCTTGACATTGTTCGAGCATGTGGGTCTCTCTGAGCCTCCGAGTCGACCTCTATTGCCGAGAAGAGAAACCTGCGTATCGAAACGTCTGAAAAACCACCTCATGAGAGCGTAAAAATGTTTTAGGCAAGGCAAGGCAAGGCAACTTTATTTGTAGAGCACTTTTCATATACAAGGCAGACTCAAAGTGCTTCACAGACAACAAAGTGAAATGAAAGAAAATAAAAGCAAAATTAAAATGCAGACAATAAAAATAAAAACAGTGCAGACGTTAAAAGTTAAAAGATTAAAAGATTTAGCTGAAAGCTAAGGTGAACATAAAAGTCTTCAGTCTAGTTTTAAAAGTAGTCAGAGTTGGGGAAAGTCTGACATCTTCAGGAAGTTTATTCCAGCTATGTGTTGCATAGTGACTGAATGATGCTCTCCCTTGATTTGAGTTTACTCTTGGAACCGCTAACAGATTGGTCTCAGAAGATCTTAGTGATCTAGAGCAGTGGTCCCCAACCAGCGGGCCGCGGCCCGGTACCGGTCCGCGAACCGATTGGTACCGGGCCGCGCAAGAAATTTAATTAAAAAAAATAAAAATAAAAAAGCTACAAAAAGGTTGGGGACCACTGATCTAGAGGGCTTATATAGTGGGAGCATATCAGTAATATACTTGGGCCCTAGACCATGTAGTGATTTATATGTGAGCAGGAGGATTTTGAAATCAATTCTCTGATGTACAGGGAGCCAATGTAAGGATTTAAGAATTGGTGTAATGTGCTCACATTTTTTGGTCTTTGTTAGAACTCTAGCAGCAGCGTTCTGAACAAGCTGTAGCTGCCTGACAGTTTTTTTTGGGAAGACCTGCAAGGAGACCATTACAATAGTCTAGCCTACTAGTAATAAAGGCATGTACAAGTTTTTCAAAGTCTTGAGCTGACATGAGCCCTCTAAGTCTTTTTACATTTTTGAGGTGATAGTAGGCCGATTTTGTTACTGATTTGATGTGACTGTCGAAATGTAAATCAGAATCTAAAATAACCCCAAGATTTCTGGCTTTATTTGAGGTTTTCAGGGACAGTGATTGAAGGTGTTGGACGACTTTAAACCTTTCTTTTTTAGCACCAAAAAGAATGATCTCAGTTTTATCTTCATTTAGTTGTAGGAAATTTTGGCACATCCAGTGTTTGACTTGCTCAATGCACTGGCACAGAAGATCTATGGGGCGATAGTCATTTGGTGATAGCGCTACATAGATTTGGGTGTCATCGGCATAGCAATGATGGTCAATGTTATTATTTTGCATGATTTGTCCGAGTGGGAGCATATAGATGTTAAATAAAGTCGGCCCCAAGATTGAACCTTGGGGGACTCCACACGTTACGTTGGTTGGTTCTGATACAAAGTCACCAATGGAAACAAAATAGTTCCTATCTTGTAGATATGACTTGAACCAGCTTAAAACTGTGCCTGAGATCCCCACCCAGTTTTCCAACCTGTCCAAGCGATATTTCAGAGGTTTTTCAAAATATGTGTGTTTCCATTACCAGTTTCTTATTGCGATATTTAGGTTTTGCGCATGTCTAGGGGTGCTGCATAAGCAGCTACTGATGGGTAGCAAATATCGACAGAACACCGGCAAAAGTTAGAGATGCTACCTCAGTAAAGTCCCACCTTAAAACTCATTTATATACCCTAGGCCGGGGGTCAGAAATGTGGACCCTGTATCGATCCGTTGTGGTGAAGAAGGAGCTGTGCCGGAAGGCAAAGCTCTCAATTTACCGGTCGATCTACAATCCCATCCTCACCTATGGTCATGAGCTTTGGGTTATGACCGAAAGGACAAGATCACGGGTACAAGCGGCCGAAATGAGTTTCATCCGCAAGGTGGCGGGTCTCTCCTTTAGAGATAGGGTGAGAAGCTCTGTCATCCGGGGGGAGCTCAAAGTAAAGCCACTGCTCCTCCACATTGAGAGTGGCCAGATGAGGTGGTTCGGGCATCTGGTCAGGATCCCACCCGAACGCCTCCCTAGGGAGGTGTTTTGGGCACGTCCAACCGGTAGGAGGCCACGGGGAAGACCCAGAACACGTTGGGAACGCCTCGGGATCCCCCGGGAGGAGCTGGACGAAGTGGCTGGGGAGAGGGAAGTCTGGGCTTCTCTGCTTAGGCTGCTGCCCTCGCAACCCGACCTCGGATAAGCGGAAGAAAATGGATAGATGGATGGGCTTTAAATAGACACCTTTTAAGACTAGTCGACCTGCCGCTTCTCTGTTCTGTCCCCCATTCTCTTGCCTGGAGAGGATACCAGGTGGCCACGGTTAAGTTTGATGTCTTCCACAGAGCCGAGGACCTCACTAAACTATCCCATCTCTACTGTGTTGGTTTGTTTTTTAGAGTGGTTTAGCCTTTTTTATGTGGAAAAAGCCGTAAATCTGATATTTGTTGTGTTCACTTCAATTGAAAACGGAATTCCTTTTGTAAGTTTATTTAATGAATTTGGACGACTCACCTTGTGGCGAGCGCCAAATCTAAATCCATACTGTCCTAGATTTCATCACAATCTGTTTATATTTCTTAAACAAAGCAAAACAATGTCGTATATTTGATTGATCGTCGACTGGACAAAATTCAGATTTGTCTATAAAAATCCTGAGTCGAATTTAATAATGTTGTCACTTGCGGTCGTCCAGTCTGATGATGACAAGGGAGGACTGTTTGGGGGCGTGGTCACAGGGTGCGCTGATGTGGGTCACATGACAGAGTTTGGACGTATCAGCATGGAGTAAATAAACGTATAAAGAGAGCGTGCAGTCGACTGCTGCTCTTTGAGGGCTTCATGTTGTCTTTGTGTGACTTCCATGTTGAGACAAGCGTTGTCGCAGTCTAACGTGACGCAGGTGGGTCTGGTGGAGCGGATGTTCTCATCCAGCATTACCTCAGTGGCCTGCTTGGTGTTCGTCTTCATCAACGCGGTGATGATGCTCACCTTAAAAAGGAAACGGGTGTTTCGGGAGACGTCTCGCTACATCCTGCTGTTCCACCTCTTTTTGACGGACACGCTGCTGATGGCATCCAGCCAGGTGTTGTACCTGTTGTACGCGTTTCGGATCCTCCTCACGTATCCTCAGTGCGGCGTCCTCGTCATGCTGACTATCATGACCAATGACATCTCTCCTATGGTGCTGGTGGTGATGTCTCTGGAGAGATATGTGGCTGTGTGCCACCCTCTCAGACATGCTGCCATCATCACCGTCAGGAACACGGGGGCGGCCGTGCTCTCTGTTTGGATCCTTTCTTTGCTTCAGGTTGTCACTCTGGTGCTTGTACTGTTACGCTTTCCCTTTGACCAGCTGGAGACTCTGAAGATGCCCGAGCAGTGCAGCAGCGACAATATATTTCTCTTGCCCGTGTTGTATCACTGCAGAACAGCTTTCACCGCTCTTCTGTTCACCTCGGCGTGCTTGCTCACTGTTTGCAGCTACATCAGCGTAGTGGTGGCGGCCAGGTCAGCATCAAGGAGTCAAAGAGACAAGGAGTCGGCCCGTAAAGCTCAGAAGACGCTGCTGCTGCACCTGTTGCAGCTGGGCCTGATACTGTTGTCATGTAACCACTTCGCTGTTTTGGGTTTTTTTTACTCAGTTTTCCCCAGATTGATCTTTATACGTATACAGTCCTTTCTGTATGTGTGTTTTTTCTTCTTGCCTCGATGTATGGCGTCCCTCATCTACGGGCTGAGAGATCAGTCGATCAGAGTCGTCCTCACAGCCAGTCTCTGCCGTGTCAGGATTGAGAAAACTTTTTAGAAGCAATGGTAAAAAATAAAACAATAAAATCCAATTTGATCTCAGTACATATCAGTTTGGCCTTTTACTTGATTTAATAAATACAATTTTTGGGGTCACATGTATGTCAGTTGTGTGGTTGAAGATTGGACAATTTGGTTCTCAGGGATCTGATTCCAGTATCAACCTGGCAGTCGTATTGTCGAACATTAAACACTCCAACCTACATGTGGGGGAGGGAAGCGAGTTGAGTACCCGCTGATGTCCCCCGTACAGCAGGTGTAGATCGATTGCTCACCTTGTCTTCGGAAATGAGTGAAATACCCTTGTTTGCAGGAAACAGTTTTTTTTGGAGAGAAACAGATAAAAATGACCTGCTTACGATTTTAGATGTCACTTCAACCTTCCTCAGAGTGGTCGCTACTTCCTGGTGTGACGTGTCTTCACTGTTTTGACCTCCCACATCTCTTACTCTGTAAGATCTATTTGTCTGCTTTCAAGAATAATCCTTTACTGGTAGTGTTGGGAGGATGTTTCTACATGGGCCACGCGTTGACGTCAGACACGGAGCTCTGCGCCTCTAAATCCTGCTGATAAATAACTGACACGAAAAACATGTACATGCAATTATGTTGTCCATCCATCCATCCATTTTCTTCCGCGTGTCCCTTTCGGGGTCGCGGGGGGCGCTGGAGCCTATCTCAGCTGCATTCGGGCGGAAGGCGAGGTACACCCTGGACAAGTCGCCATCTCATCACAGGGCGCAATTATGTTGCGCTAAAATAAATAAACTAAACAAATTGTTAATCAAATTTAAGTACAATTCTTGATGATCTGTTGTTGAATAAAGATTACAAACATGAGATAACGTTGCACCTTTCTTATGATCCAAAAGCAAAAAAGTATTGCTTGTTAAAGTTGTCCCATCCAATTGACCGTGTCCAAAAGAGCTGACTGTCATTGGAGCTGGCGGGAGTGTCGCAGGGTCTTTAAAAGCTCATTTTGAAGTGTCTTTTCATCAATGAGTGTAAAAAAAACAGTATGTTTACATCTAAACATACAGTAAGTCATCTAAGTGTGATTAAAGCCAGAAAGGCAGTGTTGTTTACGATACAGTGAACTTTGGAAATGACAGGGCATAACCGTGACGTCATCAGATGAGTAAAAGTCTCCGTTTGAGCAGTGTCCACCAGGCCTGGAAATTGAAGGTCAAGGCAAGTGTTGCCTTAAAGGAGGGCTCATATTATAGGGCACCAAAGCAAGTTGGAAGGGGGCAGCATTTTCTTTCGAGGCAGGGGCTCCAAAGCATGCATGCATGCATATATATATATATGTGTATATATATATATGTCTTAATTAGATTATCCAAAAAAATAGTGCTCGATACCGTGGTAGAGCGTAATATGTATGTGTGGGAAAAAATCACAAGACTATTTCATCTCTACAGGCCTGTTTCACCCCCTCATGAAACAGGCCTGTAGAGATGAAATAGTCTTGTGATTTTTTCACACACATACATATGTGTATATATATATATATATATATATATATATATATATATATATATATATATATATATATATATATATATATATATATATATATATATATATATATATATATATATATATATATATATATATACACACAATAAAGAGAGGAGTGATTCTTTGCATATCATATACTTGTATGTGTATATATATATATATATATATATATATATATATATATATATATATATATATATATATATATATATATATATATATATATATATATATATATATATATATATAAAAATATATAAACTCAATCTGCTCAAAGGAAGGTCAGTATATATATATATATATATATATATATATATATTTATATATTTATATATACATATATACGTGTGTATATATATATATACATATATATATATATATGTACATATATACGTGTATGTATGTATATATATATATATATATATATATATATATATATATATATATATATATATATATATATATATATATATATATATATACGTGTGTATATATATATATATATATGTACATATATACATGTATGTATATATATATATATATATTTATATATACGTGTATATATATATATATATGTACATATATACGTGTATGTATGTATATATATATATATATATATATATATATATATATATATATGTACATATATACGTGTATGTATGTATATATATATATATATATATATATATATATATATATATATATATATATATATATATATATATATATATATATATACACACACTACCGTTCAAAAGTTTGGGGTCACCCCAACAATTTTGTGGAATAGCCTTCATTTCTAAGAACAAGAATAGACTGTCGAGTTTCAGATGAATGTTCTCTTTTTCTGGCCATTTTGAGCGTTTAATTGACCCCACAAATGTGATGCTCCAGAAACTCAATCTGCTCAAAGGAAGGTCAGTTTTGTAGCTTCTGTAACGAGCTAAACTGTTTTCAGATGTGTGAACATGATTGCACAAGGGTTTTCTAATCATCAATTAGCCTTCTGCGCCAATGAGCAAACACATTGTACCATTAGAACACTGGAGTGATAGTTGCTGGAAATGGGCCTCTATACACCTATGTAGATATTGCACCAAAAAGCAGACATTTGCAGCTAGAATAGTCATTTACCACATTAGCAATGTATAGAGTGTATTTCTTTAAAGTTAAGACTAGTTTAAAGTTATCTTCATTGAAAAGTTCAGTGCTCTTCCTTCAAAAATATATATATATATACACATATGTATATACACATATATATATATGCTTTGGAGCCCCTGCCTCGAAATAAAATAATGACCTCCTTGGAGGCAACACTTGCCTTGATCTTAAAAAGTTAAAATTCGAGGCCTGTTATATCCTTCCAGAAAAAATAAATAAATAAAATTGGTATTGGTTGGGCAGCCTTCACAGAAGCTCACCATTTTTGTTTGGCAACAAGTCAACCAGTGGTGCAGTGGGAACCAGACTGTGAATAACAATTTGAACAGGAATTATTGATAACAAGGAAGTTTGGATCAAATGTTTCAGAACCATGTCAGTCATCAACTTTGTACTGATGACATCAGTGTTTGTTTTCTCTCCTTTCTTGTTTGTCTCTACTGTCAATGAGACAACCTTGTAAAGGCATCAATTATTCAACGTGGTTTTTTTTAACCAAATACCAGCTTGAATAATGAGACCTATGGGTGTTGACTCACGCCGGGTCTCTGGGGAAAACACCATGACAAGTTGAATAAGACGAAACAAAAAAACTTTTGTGTTAATGTGTGGTCAGAATTGAACAACCCCTAAAGGAGACCATTGAGGAGCTAACTAGCCAGACCCAATTAGTCCAAGGAAGGGGAGTAAGTACCTGACATGACCTGTACATACGTTCAAAACTTTACGTGTCCACCAAACGGTCCAGTCCACTTCAAGCACTAAAATACTAAATCTTGGCTAGGAAGGATGATTAAAGCTTCTTTACCTGAAGGTGAAGTGCTCACTAAAACAGATTTAAACCAATAAGTCAACCAAATCGATGCTAGTAAACACTGAAGGTGATGAATGTCTTCACTCGTTGTGACAATAAATGGGTTATACTTGTATGGTGCTTTTCTACCTTCAAGGTACTCAAAGCGCTTTGACACTATCTCCACATTCACCCATTCACACACACATTCACACAATGATGGCGGGAGCTGCCATGCAAGGCCTTAACCACGACCCATCAGGAGCAAGGGTGAAGTGTCTTGCTCAAGGACACAACGGACGCGATGAAGTTGGTAGAAGGTGGGGATTGAACCAGTAACCCTCAGGTTGCTGGCACGTCCACTCTCACAACCCCGCCACGCCGTCCCCCAATACTCTGGCAATAACATGGTTTGCAGACAAATATGTGTATTTTTAGAATCAAAACAGAATTATGTAATTATCAAGACTTTGTAATTATCAACATTTTTGAGTTTTGCCTTATTGCTAGTTATTGGTTATCGATAAGGGTTCAGCTTTTCTCTTTATTCCTTTTGCTCCATTTTTGTGCTGCGTGCACGTGACCACGCACGCTCTCGGCAACGCTACGCCGCAGACACCAGGAAATAGAGGTAGCTTTAACTCTGCCTATATGGACAAAAAGCGCAGTTCCATATAGGCAGATTTAAAGCGACCTCTGCCTATATAATAAAAGCAATATTTCAAAAATTTCGACAAAGTACATTTGGGTGTTTTGCATCATGAACTTTGCGATTCCATGGTTTTGGAGTTGTTATTACAGTTGCAGCCCCTGCTGTTGCCGTGATTGTCAATAGAGGGCGAAGACAGCGGGTGATCGTTCGAAGACAAAATCCTTACGTATGGCAGTGGGCACGAATAAGGGATTTTTGCGAGAGAATTGTGAACAAGGACAAATTGTTGATTCAAGGGCCCCTGGACATTGTTCGAGCATGTGGGTCTCTCTGAGCCTCCGAGTCGACCTCTATTGCCGAGAAGAGAAACCTGCGTATCGAAACGTCTGAAAAACCACCTCATGAGAGCGTAAAAATGTTTTAGCGATATTTCAGAGGTTTTTCAAAATATGTGTGTTTCCATTACCAGTTTCTTATTGCGATATTTAGGTTTTGCGCATGTCTAGGGGTGCTGCATAAGCAGCTACTGATGGGTAGCAAATATCGACAGAACACCGGCAAAAGTTAGAGATGCTACCTCAGTAAAGTCCCACCTTAAAACTCATTTATATACCCTAGGCCGGGGGTCAGAAATGTGGACCCTGTATCGATCCGTTGTGGTGAAGAAGGAGCTGTGCCGGAAGGCAAAGCTCTCAATTTACCGGTCGATCTACAATCCCATCCTCACCTATGGTCATGAGCTTTGGGTTATGACCGAAAGGACAAGATCACGGGTACAAGCGGCCGAAATGAGTTTCATCCGCCAGGTGGCGGGTCTCTCCTTTAGAGATAGGGGGGGCTCAAAGTAAAGCCGCTGCTCCTCCACATTGAGAGGGGCCAGATGAGGTGGTTTGGGCATCTGGTCAGGATCCCACCCGAACGCCTCTCTAGGGAGGTGTTTTGGGCACGTCCAACCGGTAGGAGGCCACGGGGAAGACCCAGAACACGTTGGGAAGACTATGTCTCCCGGCTGGCCTGGGAACGCCTCTGGATCCCCCGGGAGGAGCTGGACGAAGTGGCTGGGGAGAGGGAAGTCTGGGCTTCTCTGCTTAGGCTGCTGCCCTCGCAACCCGACCTCGGATAAGCGGAAGAAAATGGATAGATGGATGGGCTTTAAATAGACACCTTTTAAGACTAGTTGACCTGCCGCTTCTCTGTTCTGTCCCCCACTCTCTTGCCTGGAAAGGATACCAGGTGGCCACGGTTAAGTTTGATGTCTTCCACAGAGCCGAGGACCTCACTAAACTATCCCATTTCTACTGTGTTGGTTTGTTTATCAGAGTGGTTTAGCCTTTTTTATGTGGAAAAAGCCGTACATCTGATATTTGTTGTGTTCACTTCAATTAAAAACTGAATTCCTTTTGTAAGTTTATTTATTGAATTTGGATGACTCACCTTGTGGCGAGCGCCAAATCTAAATCCATACTGTCCTAGATTTCATCACAATCTGTTTACATTTCTTAAACAAAGCAAAACAATGTCGTATATTTGATTGATCGTCGACTGGACAAAATTCAGATTCGTCTATAAAAATCCTGAGTCGTATTTAAAGGCCTACTGAAAGCCACTACTACCGACCACGCAGTCTGATAGTTTATATATCAATGATGAAATCTTAACATTGCGACACATGGCAATACGGCCGGGTTAACTTATAAAGTGACATTTTAAATTTCCCGGCAAACTTCCGGCTGAAAACGTTTCGATATGATGACGTTTGCGCGTGACGTCAACGGTTGAAGCGGAAGTATTCGGAGCCCATTGAATCCAATACAAAAAGCTCTGTTTTCATCTCAAAATTCCACAGTATTCTGGACATCTGTGTTGGTGAATCTTTTGCAATTTGTTTAATGAACAAGGGAGACTGCAAAGAAGAAAGTTGTAGGTGGGATCGGGGTATTAGCGGCGGTCTACAGCAACACAACCAGGAGGACTTTGAGGATAGCAGACGCGCTAGCCGAACAACCTCACCTTGACTTCCTCCGTTTCCGGGCCGCCAACCGCATTGGTGATCGGGTGAAGTCCTTCGTCGTACCGTCGATCGCTGGAACGCAGGTGAGCACGGGTCGTGATGAGCAGATGAGAGCTGGCGTAGGTGCAGATCTAATGTTTTTAGCATAGCTCTGTCGAGGTTCCGTAGCTAAGTTAGCTTCAATGGCGTCGTTAGCAACAGCATTGCTAGGCTTCGCCAAGCTGGAAAGCATTAACCGTGTAGTTACATGTCCAGAGTTTGGTAGTATTGTTGATCTTCTGTCTATCCTTCCAGTCAGGGACTTATTTGTTTTGTTTCTATATGCAGCAAAGCCCGATGCTATCACGTTAGCTCCGTAGCTAAAAAGCTTCGCCGATGTATTGTCGTGGAGATAAAAGTCACTGTGAATGTCCATTTCGCGTTCTCGACTCTCATTTTCAAGAGGATATAGTATCCGAGGTGGTTTAAAATACAAATCCGTGATCCACAATAGAAAAAGGAGAGAGTGTGGAATCCAATGAGCCAGCTAGTACCTAAGTTACGGTCAGAGCGAAAAAAGATACGTTCTGCACTGCACGCTAGTCCTTCAGTTTAACGTTCCTCATCCACAAATCTTTCATCCTCGCTCAAATTAATGGGGTAATCGTCGCTTTCTCGGTCCAAATCTCTCTCGCTGCTGGTGTAAACAATAGGAAAATGTGAGCAGTCCTTCCTCCGGTGTCGTCACGCTACTTCCGGTAGGGGCAAGGCTTTTTTTTTTATCAGAGACCAAAAGTTGCGAACTTTATCGTCGTTGTTCTCTACTAAATCCTCTCAGCAAAAATATGGCAATATCGCGAAATGATCAAGTATGACACATAGAATGGATCTGCTATCCCCGTTTAAATAAAAAAAAATAATTTCAGTAGGCCTTTAATAATGTTGTCACTTGCGGTCGTCCAGTCTGATGATGACAAGGGAGGACTGTTTGGGGGCGTGGTCACAGGGTGCGCTGATGTGGGTCACATGACAGAGTTTGGACGTATCAGCATGGAGCAAATAAACGTATAAAGAGAGCGTGCAGTCGACTGCTGCTCTTTAAGGGCTTCATGTTGTCTTTGTGTGACTTCCATGTTGAGACAAGCGTTGTCGCAGTCTAACGTGACCCGGTTGGGTCTGGTGGAGCGGGTGTTCTTATCCAGCATTACCTCGGTGGCCTGCTTGGTGTTCCTCTTCATCAACGCGGTGATGATGCTCACCTTGAGATGGAAACGCATGTTTCGGGAGACGTCTCGCTACATCCTGCTGTTCCACCTCCTCCTGGCAGACACGCTGCTGATGGCGTCCAGCCAGGTGTTGTACCTGTTGTACACGTATCGGATCATCCTCACGTATCCTCAGTGCGGCATCCTCGTCATGCTAACTATCATGACCAATGACATCTCTCCTCTGGTGCTGGTGGTGATGTCTCTGGAGAGATATGTGGCAGTGTGCCACCCTCTCAGACATGCTGCCATCATCACCGTCAGGAACACGGGGGCGGCCGTGCTCTCTGTTTGGATCCTTTCTTTGCTTCAGGTTGTCACTCTGGTGCTCGTATTGTTACGCTTTCCCTTTGACCAGCTGGAGACTCTGAAGATGCCCGAGCAGTGCAGCAGCGGCAGGATATTTCTCCTGCCCGTGTTGCATCACCTCAGAACATCTTTCACCGTTTCTCTGTTCACCTTGGCGTGCTTGCTCATTGTTTGCAGCTACATCGGCGTAGTGGTGGCGGCCAGGTCAGCGTCAAGGAGTCAAAGAGACAAGGAGTCGGCCCGTAAAGCTCAGAAGACGCTGCTGCTGCACCTGTTGCAGCTGGGCCTGATACTGTTGTCATGTAACTACTCCGCTGTTTTGGGTTTTTTTTACTCTGTTTTCCCCATATTGATCTTTCTACGAATACGGGCCTTTCTGTATGTGTGTTTTTTGTTCTTGCCTCGATGTATGGCGTCCCTCATCTACGGGCTGAGAGATCAGTCGATCAGAGTCGTCCTCACATCCAATCTCTGCCGTGTCAGGCTTGAGAAAACTTTCAGAAGCAATGGTAATCAATGTTTTTAAATAGTGACCATTGAGGAGCTAACTAGCCAGACCTAATTGGTCTAAGGAATGGGAGCAAGAACCTGACATGACCTGTACATACATTCAAAACTTTATGTGTCCACCAAACGGTCCAGTTAGGTCCAGTCCACTTCAAGCACTAAAATAGTAAATCTTGGCTAGGAAGGATGATTAAAGCTTCTTTACCTGAAGTCTTTTAGGTTTTGCTGTAGGCCCTCTAGTCAGGGATGGCGGGGTGTGGTGGGTAGAGCGGCCGTGCCAGATACTTGAGAGTTACCCGTTTCACTCCCCGCCTCTTGCCATCCAAATCACTGCCGTTGTGTCCTTGGGCACCCTTGCCCCCAGTGCTGCTCACACTGGTGAATGAATGATAGGTGGTGGTCGGTCAGTCCACCCCAGGGCAGCTGTGGCTGCAAATGTCGCATACCACCACCGAAGTGTGAATGTGAGCGCTTAGAGCAGGGGTGCCCACATTTTTTCTGCAGGAGAGCTACTTTTCAATTGATCAAGTCGAGGGGATCTACCTCATTCATGTACAGTATATATCATTTATATGTATTTATTTATGAAAGAGACATTTTTGTTAACAAGTTAAAGGTGTTTAATGATAATACAAGCATGTTTAACACATGTAGATTCCTTTCTTTCATGAAGACAAGAATATAAGTTGGTGTATTACCTGATTCTGATGACTTGCATTGATTGGAATCAGACAGTAGTGCTGATAACGTCCACACTTTCAAATGGAGGAGAAAATAAGTCCTCCTTTCTGTCCAATACCACATGAAAGTGGTTGCTTTTTTGTCCAGCTTCTATACTCGTTTTTATACACTTTACAAGAAATACATTGGCGGCAAACTCCGTGGCTGAATGTCAATCAAGTGACGTCTTAGTGAAGATTGATTTTATTTCTAGGTCTATATTTTTAATGCCTAGCTGGCGATCGACGTAATGGGCACCCCTGGCTTAGAGTATCTAGTTAATGGAAAAGCGCTATATAAATCTAATTCATTACTATTATTATTTGTGCATTGGCCCTGTGATGAGGTGGTGACTTGTCCAGGATGTACCCTGTCTACTGCCCGAGTGCAGCTGAGATAGGCTCCGGCGACCCCGAAAGGGAAAAGCGGAAAAAAATGGATGGATGGATGGATTTGTGAATTGTTTTTTAATCCTTCTCTTTGTATTCAGTAGCAATGTCAACCTTTTTTATTTTCAAATGGATTGCGATTTTTATTTGTAACGATTCTTAAACAGTTAAAAAATAATAATAATAAAAAATAAAATTAAAAAATTGAGGAATTTATTTATTGTCATTATTATTATTTTTTTATTTGTCCTTTCCAGCCACTCAGGCAAATCATATTGTTGATGTAGAGCAGGGGTGTCCAAAGTGCGGCCCGGGGGCCATTTTTTAACGGCCCCACGGCACATTTTAAAAATGATTTAAAATAAAAAATATACATTTAGGCTTCCACTCAGGCTTGATCCCGGGGACCCCAAAGGGTTTTTATATATTTTTTATACATATATTGGTTTTTAAAATAAAAAATATCAAAATGGCCCCTGCTAGCTTTGATTTTTCTATGTGCGGCCCTCAGTGGAAAAAGTTTGAACTGCACCAATTTTGTCAAGAGGAGTGGTCAAAAATTCAAGCAGAAGCTTGTGGATGGCTACCAAAAGCGTCTTATTGCAGGTAAACTTGCCAAGGGCCATGTAAGCAAATATTAACATTGCTGTATGTATACTTTTGACCCTCACATTTGCTCACATTTTCAGTAGAGCCATAATAAATTAATAAAAGAACCAAACTTCATGAACGTTTTTTGTGACCAACAAGTATGTGCTCCAATCACTACATCACAAAAAAATAAGAGTTGTAGAAATGACTGGAAACTCAAGATATATATATATACATATATATACGCTTTGGAGCCCCTGCCTCGAAATAAAATAATGACCTCCTTGAAGGCAACACTTGCCTTGATCTTAAGAAGTTAAAATTCGAGGCCTGTTATATCCTTCCAGAAAAAATAAATAAATACAATTGGTATTGGTTGGGCAGCCTTCACAGAAGCTCACCATTTTTGTTTGGCAACAAGTCAACCAGTGGTGCAGTGGGAACCAGACTGTGAATAACAATTTGAACAGGAATTATTGATAACAAGGAAGTTTGAATCAAATGTTTCAGAACCATGTCAGTCATCAACTTTGTCCTGATGACATCAGTGTTTGTTTTCTCTCCTTTCTTGTTTGTCTCTACTGTCAATGTGACAACCTTGTAAAGGCATCAATTATTCAACGTGTTTTTTTTTTAACCACATACCAGCTTGATTAATGAGACCTATGGGTGTTGACTCACGCCGGGTCTCTGGGTAAAACACCATGACAAGTTGAATAAGACGAAACAAAAAAACTTTTGTGTTAATGTGTGGTCAGAATTGAACAACCCCTAAAGGAGACCATTGAGGAGCTAACTAGCCAGACCCAATTAGTCCAAGGAAGGGGAGTAAGTACCTGACATGACCTGTACATACGTTCAAAACTTTACGTGTCCACCAAACGGTCCAGTCCACTTCAAGCACTAAAATACTAAATCTTGGCTAGGAAGGATGATTAAAGCTTCTTTACCTGAAGGTGAAGTGCTCACTAAAACAGATTTAAACCAATAAGTCAACCAAATTGATGCTAGTAAACACTGAAGGTGATGAATGTCTTCACTCGTTGTGACAATAAATGGGTTATACTTGTATGGTGCTTTTCTACCTTCAAGGTACTCAAAGCGCTTTGACACTATCTCCACATTCACCCATTCACACACACATTCACACAATGATGGCGGGAGCTGCCATGCAAGGCCTTAACCACGACCCATCAGGAGCAAGGGTGAAGTGTCTTGCTCAAGGACACAACGGACGCGATGAAGTTGGTAGAAGGTGGGGATTGAACCAGTAACCCTCAGGTTGCTGGCACGTCCACTCTCCCAACCCCGCCACGCCGTCCCCCAATACTCTGGCAATAACATGGTTTGCAGACAAATATGTGTATTTTTAGAATCAAAACAGAATTATGTAATTATCAAGACTTTGTAATTATCAACATTTTTGAGTTTTGCCTTATTGCTAGTTATTGGTTATCGATAAGGGTTCAGCTTTTCTCTTTATTCCTTTTGCTCCATTTTTGTGCTGCGTGCACGTGACCACGCACGCTCTCGGCAACGGGACGCCGCAGACACCAGGAAATAGAGGTAGCTTTAACTCTGCCTATATGGACAAAAAGCGCAGTTCCATATAGGCAGATTTAAAGCGACCTCTGCCTATATAATAAAAGCAATATTTCAAAAATTTCGACAAAGTACATTTGGGTGTTTTGCATCATGAACTTTGCGATTCCATGGTTTTGGAGTTGTTATTACAGTTGCAGCCCCTGCTGTTGCCGTGATTGTCAATAGAGGGCGAAGACAGCGGGTGATCGTTCGAAGACAAAATCCTTACGTATGGCAGTGGGCACGAATAAGGGATTTTTGCGAGAGAATTGTGAACAAGGACAAATTGTTGATTCAAGGGCCCCTGGACATTGTTCGAGCATGTGGGTCTCTCTGAGCCTCCGAGTCGACCTCTATTGCCGAGAAGAGAAACCTGCGTATCGAAACGTCTGAAAAACCACCTCATGAGACAGAACACCGGCAAAAGTTAGAGATGCTACCTCAGTAAAGTCCCACCTTAAAACTCATTTATATACCCTAGGCCGGGGGTCAGAAATGTGGACCCTGTATCGATCCGTTGTGGTGAAGAAGGAGCTGAGCCGGAAGGCAAAGCTCTCAATTTACCGGTCGATCTACAATCCCATCCTCACCTATGGTCATGAGCTTTGGGTTATGACCGAAAGGACAAGATCACGGGTACAAGCGGCCGAAATGAGTTTCCTCCGCCAGGTGGCGGGTCTCTCCTTTAGAGATAGGGTGAGAAGCTCTGTCATCCGGGGGGGGCTCAAAGTAAAGCCGCTGCTCCCTCCACATTGAGAGGGGCCAGATGAGGTGGTTCGGGCATCTGGTCAGGATCCCACCCGAACGCCTCCCTAGGAGGTGTTTTGGGCACGTCCAACCGGTAGGAGGCCACGGGGAAGACCCAGAACACGTTGGGAAGACTATGTCTCCCGGCTGGCCTGGGAACGCCTCGGGATCCCCCGGGAGGAGCTGGACGAAGTGGCTGGGGAGAGGGAAGTCTGGGCTTCTCTGCTTAGGCTGCTGCCCTCGCAACCCGACCTCGGATAAGCGGAAGAAAATGGATGGATGGATGGGCTTTAAATAGACACCTTTTAAGACTAGTCGACCTGCCGCTTGTCTGTTCTGTCCCCCATTCTCTTGCCTGGAGAGGATACCAGGTGGCCACAGTTAAGTTTGATGTCTTCCACAGAGCCGAGGACCTCACTAAACTATCCCATCTCTACTGTGTTGGTTTGTTTTTTAGAGTGGTTTAGCATTTTTTATGTGGAAAAAGCCGTAAATCTGATATTTGTTGTGTTCACTTCAATTAAAAATTGAATTCCTTTTGTAAGTTTATTTAATGAATTTGGACGACTCACCTTGTGGCGAGCGCCAAATCTAAATCCATACTGTCCTACATTTCATCACAATCTGTTTACATTTCTTAAAGGCCTACTGAAATGATTTTTTTTTATTTAAACGGGGATAGCAGATCTATTCTATGTGTCATACTTGATCATTTCGCGATATTGCCATATTTTTGCTGAAAGGATTTAGTATAGAACAACGACGATAAAGATTGCAACTTTTGGTATCTGATAAAAAAAAGGCTTGCACCTACCGGAAGTAGCGTGACGTAGTCAGTTGAACATATACGCAAAGTTCCCTATTGTTTACAATGATGGCCGCATGAAGTGAGAGAGATTCGGACCGAGAAAGCGACAATTTCCCCATTAATTTGAGCGAGGATGAAAGATTTGTGGATGAGTAAAGTGCAAGTGAAGGACTAGTGGGGAGTTGAAGCTATTCAGATAGGGAAGATGCTGTGAGAGCCGGGGGTGACCTGATATTCAGCTGGGAATGACTACAACAGTAAATAAACACAAGACATATATATACTCTATTAGCCACAACACAACCAGGCTTATATTTAATATGACACAAATTAATCCTGCATAAAAACACCTGCGTGTTTGTTACGCTGGCTCCTAGCTCCTCTGCTAGCTCCTAGCTCCATAGAACACGCCAATACAATTCAAACACCTGATCAACACACACAATCACTCAGCCCAAAAGACCGTTCACCTAACCCAAGGTTCATAAAGCTTATATATTTAAAAAAAGTTACGTACATACGCAAAAAAAAAGTTGCGCACATACGGTCAAGCGATCAAATGTTTAGAAGCCAAAGCTGCATACTCACAGTAGCACGTCTGCGTCTTTGTCATCCAAATCAAAGTAATCCTGGTAAGAGTCTGTGTTGGCCCAGTTCTCTACAGGCGTCCGTGTATCGAAGTCAAAAGTCCTCCTGGTTAGAGCCTCTGTTATCCGAGTTCTTCCATCTTGACTGCATCTTTCGGGAATGTAAACAAAGAAGCGCCGGCTGTGTACTGTTGTTGCTGACTACGTTCGAAAAATACGTCCATTTCGCACCGACAACTTTCTTCTTTGCTTGCTCAGCTTCCTTCTCCATAATGCAATGAACATGATTGCAACAGATTCACGAACACAGATGTCCAGAATACTGTGGAATTATGAAATGAAAGCAGAGCTTTTTCGTATTGGCTTCAATGTGGAAGGCATACCCGTGTTCGCCGGGCTACGTCACGCGCATACGTCATCCTCAGAGGTGTTTCGAACCGGAAGTTTAGCGGCAAATTTAAAATGTCACTTTATAAGTTAACCCGGCCGTATTGGCATGTGTTATAATGTTAAGATTTCATCATTGATATATAAACTATCAGACTGCGTGGTCGGTAGTAGTGGGTTTCAGTAGGCCTTTAAACAAAGCAAAACAATGTTGTATATATGATTGATCGTCGACTGGACAAAATTCAGATTTGTCTATAAAAATCCTGAGTCGAATTTAATAATGTTGTCACTTGCGGTCGTCCAGTCTGATGATGACAAGGGAGGACTGTTTGGGGGCGTGGTCACAGGGTGCGCTGATGTGGGTCACATGACAGAGTTTGGACGTATCAGCATGGAGTAAATAAACGTATAAAGAGAGCGTGCAGTCGACTGCTGCTCTTTGAGGGCTTCATGTTGTCTTTGTGTGACTTCCATGTTGAGACAAGCGTTGTCGCAGTCTAACGTGACCCGGTTGGGTCTGGTGGAGCGGGTGTTCTCATCCAGCATTACCTCGGTGGCCTGCTTGGTGTTCCTCTTCATCAACACGGTGATGATGCTCACCTTGAGATGGAAACGCATGTTTCGGGAGACGTCTCGCTACATCCTGCTGTTCCACCTCCTCCTGGCGGACACGCTGCTGATTGCATCCAGCCAGGTGTTGTACCTGTGTTACACGTATCGGATCCTCCTCACGTATCCTCAGTGCGGCGTCCTCGTCATGCTAACTATCATGACCAATGACATCTCTCCTCTGGTGCTGGTGGTGATGTCTCTGGAGAGATATGTGGCAGTGTGCCACCCTCTCAGACATGCTGCCATCATCACCGTCAGGAACACGGGGGCGGCCGTGCTCTCTGTTTGGATCCTTTCTTTGCTTCAGGTTGTCACTCTGGTGCTTGTACTGTTACGCTTTCCCTTTGACCAGCTGGAGACTCTGAAGATGCCCGAGCCGTGCAGCAGCGACAGGATATTTCTCCTGCCCGTGTTGCATCACCTCAGAACATCTTTCACCGCTTCTCTGTTCACCTTGGCGTGCTTGCTCATTGTTTGCAGCTACATCGGCGTAGTGGTGGCGGCCAGGTCAGCGTCAAGGAGTCAAAGAGACAAGGAGTCGGCCCGTAAAGCTCAGAAGACGCTGCTGCTGCACCTGTTGCAGCTGGGCCTGATACTGTTGTCATGTAACTACTCCGCTGTTTTGGGTTTTTTTTACTCTGTTTTCCCCATATTGATCTTTCTACGAATACGGGCCTTTCTGTATGTGTGGTTTTTGTTCTTGCCTCGATGTATGGCGTCCCTCATCTACGGGCTGAGAGATCGGTCGATCAGAGTCGTCCTCACATCCAATCTCTGCCGTGTCAGGCTTGAGAAAACTTTCAGAAGCAATGGTAATCAATGTTTTTAAATAGTGACCATTGAGGAGCTAACTAGCCAGACCTAATTGGTCTAAGGAATGGGAGCAAGAACCTGACATGACCTGTACATACATTCAAAACTTTATGTGTCCACCAAACGGTCCAGTTAGGTCCAGTCCACTTCAAGCACTAAAATAGTAAATCTTGGCTAGGAAGGATGATTAAAGCTTCTTTACCTGAAGTCTTTTAGGTTTTGCTGTAGGCCCTCTAGTCAGGGATGGCGGGGTGTGGTGGGTAGAGCGGCCGTGCCAGATACTTGAGAGTTACCCGTTTCACTCCCCGCCTCTTGCCATCCAAATCCCTGCCGTTGTGTCCTTGGGCACCCTTGCCCCCAGTGCTGCTCACACTGGTGAATGAATGATAGGTGGTGGTCGGTCAGTCCACCCCAGGGCAGCTGTGGCTGCAAATGTCGCATACCACCACCGAAGTGTGAATGTGAGCGCTTAGAGCAGGGGTGCCCACATTTTTTCTGCAGGAGAGCTACTTTTCAATTGATCAAGTCGAGGGGATCTACCTCATTCATGTACAGTATATATCATTTATATGTATTTATTTATGAAAGAGACATTTTTGTTAACAAGTTAAAGGTGTTTAATGATAATACAAGCATGTTTAACACATGTAGATTCCTTTCTTTCATGAAGACAAGAATATAAGTTGGTGTATTACCTGATTCTGATGACTTGCATTGATTGGAATCAGACAGTAGTGCTGATAACGTCCACACTTTCAAATGGAGGAGAAAATAAGTCCTCCTTTCTGTCCAATACCACATGAAAGTGGTTGCTTTTTTGTCCAGCTTCTATACTCGTTTTTATACACTTTACAAGAAATACATTGGCGGCAAACTCCGTGGCTGAATGTCAATCAAGTGACGTCTTAGTGAAGATTGATTATCGCTAATTTTATAGGTCTATTTTTTTTAATGCCTGGCTGGCGATCGACGTAATGGGCACCCCTGGCTTAGAGTATCTAGTTAATAGAAAAGCGCTATATAAATCTAATTCATTACTATTATTATTTGTGCATTGGCCCTGTGATGAGGTGGTGACTTGTCCAGGATGTACCCTGTCTACTGCCCGAGTGCAGCTGAGATAGGCTCCGGCGACCCCGAAAGGGAAAAGCGGAAACAAATGGATGGATGGACGGATTTGTGCATTGTTTTTTAATCCTTCTCTTTGTATTCAGTAGCAATGTCAACCTTTTTTATTTTCAAATGGATTGCGATTTTTATTTGTAACGATTCTTAAACAGTTAAAAAAATAATAATAATAAAAAATAAAAATTAAAAAATTTAGGAATTTATTTATTGTCATTATTATTATTTTTTTATTTGTCCTTTCCAGCCACTCAGGCAAATCATATTGTTGATGTAGAGCAGGGGTGTCCAAAGTGCGGCCCGGGGGCCATTTGCGGCCCGCAGGTCATTTTTTTAACGGTCCCACGGCACATTTTAAAAATATGATTGAAAAAAATAAAAAACATTAAAAGTGGTATTTAAAGAGCAAACAGGTGAAATGTAACAAGAAAATGTAGCAATGTTTACTCTAATCACACAAAGCTGCCATGTAGGCTGTTTCTTTCTTTAAAAAATAATAATGAATCAAAATCAATGTCATTATGAATTATTGACCTATTCTAGGCTCCGATTTCAGTCACATTAAATATTTTGAGATATTTTGGGGGGAAAATGCTGCATATTTTGTGTTTGCCATGAAAAAAACGAGCTGTTTTTTTAAAAGAAGGGCCTAAAACGAACAAACAAAAACATAAACAACAATAACACTTATAATTGACAGATAGAGCTGAAGTTGATCTCGAGATTATTGTGTTAAAAGTAAACAGATATAGATTCATTTATTTTTTAACACTTTAATGAGTAGGATCCTTTTGGATACCCTACAATTTTAGTGTGATTAGATTTAAAAACTTGAATAACACAAATAATAATACTGAATAATGACACATTTTTTATATTTTTTGGACCAAAACCCTTTGGGGTCCCCGGGATCAAGCCTGAGTGGAAGCCTAAATGTATATTTTTTATACATATATTGTATTGGTTTTTAAAATAAAAAATATACATTTAGGCTTCCACTCAGGCTTGATCCCGGGGACCCCAAAGGATTTTTATATATTTTTTATACATATATTAGTTTTTAAAATAAAAAATATCAAAATGGCCCCTGCTAGCTTTGATTTTTCTATGTGCGGCCCTCAGTGGAAAAAGTTTGGACACCCCTGATGTAGATGATCATATCTGAAATGTTGGATACTTCTCTTGTTGCCTTATTTGACTTTATGAAATGTTTATGTATATATATATTTTTTTTAAACCAATACTGTTTTCTTTTAAAGGCCTACTGAAATGATTTTTTAAAATTTAAACGGGAATAGCAGATCAACAATACTATTAAACCGTGGACATGTAAATACACGGTTAATGCTTTCCAGGCTGGCGAAGGTTAACAATGCTGTGCTAACGACGCCATTGAAGCTAACTTAGCAACTTAGCAACGGGACCTCACAGAGCTATGCTAACAACATTAGCTCTCCACCTACCCCAGCCAGCCCTCATCTACTCATCAACACCCGTGCTCACCTGCGTTCCAGCGATCGGCAGAAGGACGAAGGACTTCACCCGATGCGTTTGGCGGCCCAGAGACGTAGGAAGTCAAGGTGAGGTCGGCGGCTAGCGCTCCAACAAAGTCCTCCTGGTTGTGTTGCTGTAGTCCGCTGCTAATACACCGATCCCACCTACAACTGTCTTCTTTGCAGCCTTCATTGTTCATTAAACAAATTGCAAAAGATGTCCAGAATACTGTGGAATTATGAAATGAAAACAGAGCTTTTTGTATAGGATTCTACGGGTACCATAACTTCCGTTACTCTGACTTCGTCACGCGCATACGTCATCATACCGCGACATTTCAGCCGGATATTTCCCGGGAAGTTTTAAATGTCACTTTATAAGTTAACCCGGCCGTATTGGCATGTGTTGCAAAGTTAAGATTTCATCATTGATATATAAACTATCAGACTGCGTGGTCGCTAGTAGTGGCTTTCAGTAGGCCTTTAAGTAATATAGAAATTTATCACAGCTGGTTTATCTAATTTTTGGAGGAATGTAGTTAATCATAGAGCAGGAACCCAATGGTATTAAAAAATGCATTGATTTTGAATCGAGAATTGATTGTACTTAGAATCTTTATGCCCAAGAATCGAATCGTGTGGTGCCCAACGATTCACAGCCCTAGTATACATTACATTTTGTTTTTCACATATTTTCTGACATGTCCGAAAAAGAGTAGGAAGAGGCAAAGCTTCTTCAGTCCGACCCCTCTTCGCATCATATCTATCACCAACACATACAGTACAGGCCAAAACTTTGGACACACCTTCTCATTTCAATGCGTTTTCTTTATTTTCAGGACTATTTACATTGTAGATTGTCACTGAAGGCATCAAAACTATGACACCTGTGAAGTGAAAACCCTTTCAGGCGACTACCTCTTGAAGATCAACGAGAGAATGCCAAGAGTGTGCAAAACAGTAAATAGAGCAAAGGGTGGCTATTTTGAAGAAACTATAACACAAAACTTGTTTTCAGTTAGTTCCCCTTTTTTGTTAAGTACATAACTCCACATGTGTTCATTCATAGTTTTGATGCCTTCAGTGACAATCTACAATGTAAATAGTCATGAAAATAAAAGAAAATCCACTGATTGAGAAGGTGTAGCCAAACTTTTGGCCTGTACTGTACGTTCACATCCTGTTTTGTAGCATTTTCTAGCACAATTTACGTCAATGAGTTGTAAATACAACGGTTCTCTCGAATCAATCGTTCAGTCAGTTATGATTCATATAATGAGGTAAATGTCATGTTCAATACAATTCAGGAGGTCTAATAAAATTTGGGCTTTGTGAACAATTTAAGTTTGAACAGGTTTTTTTTAAAAAACTGGATCATATTAGTACATTGTTTGACTTCTTTGCTTAAATCATTACATCATTTAATTCCACATACTGATATGCAAAAGGTCTTAAAATGTTTTACGTGCATTCAAATGTTTTAGGTTACATTTTTCTCTTGTCGTGCCCCCAAATCGCTATCTTTGTGTTTTTTAACACTGTTTTCTCCAGATCGTTTTTTTTTTAACGAATACAGGCTTGCTTGTGTGTTTTTTCTTCATGCCCTGACGTATGGTTTCCCGATATAAAAAATAAAAATCGATGTTTTTCTCCTCTTCTTTTTCCCCCCTATAATAGTGAGAGTCCAGTCCATAGTGGATCTAACATAATAGTGTGAGAGTCCAGTCCATAGTGGATCTAACATAATAGTGAGAGTCCAGTCCATAGTGGATCTAACATAATAGTGAGAGTCCAGTCCATAATGGATCCAACATAATAGTGAGAGTCCAGTCCATAGTGGATCTAACATAATAGTGAGAGTCCAGTCCATAGTGGATCTAACATAATAGTGAGAGTCCAGTCCATAGTGGATCTAACATAATAGTGAGAGTCCAGTCCATAGTGGATCTAACATAATAGTGAGAGTCCAGTCCATAGTGGATCTAACATAATAGTGAGAGTCCAGTCCATAATGGATCCAACATAATAGTGAGAGTCCAGTCCATAGTGGATCTAACATAATAGTGAGAGTCCAGTCCATAGTGGATCTAACATAATAGTGAGAGTCCAGTCCATAGTGGATCTAACATAATAGTGAGAGTCCAGTCCATAGTGGATCTAACATAATAGTGAGAGTCCAGTCCATAGTGGATCTAACATAATAGTGAGAGTCCAGTCCATAATGGATCCAACATAATAGTGAGAGTCCAGTCCATAGTGGATCTAACATAATAGTGAGAGTCCAGTCCATAGTGGATCTAACATAATAGTGAGAGTCCAGTCCATAGTGGATCTAACATAATAGTGAGAGTCCAGTCCATAGTGGATCTAACATAATAGTGAGAGTCCAGTCCATAATGGATCCAACATAATAGTGAGAGTCCAGTCCATAGTGGGGCCAGCAGGAGACCATCCCGAGCGTAGACGGGTCAGCAGCGCAGAGATGTCCCCAACCGATGCACAGGCGAGCGGTCCACCCCGGGTCCCGACTCTGGACAGCCAGCACTTCATCCATGGCCACCGGACCTGTGTAACTCCGCCTCCACAAGGGAGAGGGGGCAGAGATTGAAGATGTCGGCGGGACGTGGTTTGTTAAAAAGTTAAGTTCAAGTGCCAATGATTGTCACACACACACACACATTAGGTGTGGCGAAATTATTCTCTGCATTTGACCCATCACCCTTGATCACCGCCTGGGAGGTGAGGGGAGCAGTGAGCAGCAGCGGTGGCCGCGCCCGGGAATCATTTTTGGTGATTTAACCCCTAATTCCAACCCTTGATGCTGAGTGCCAAGCAGGGAGGTAATGGCTCCCATTTTTATAGTCTTTGGTACGACTCGGCCGGGGTTTGAACCAGGCATGGGATTTTTCCGTCTAAAGTTGGAATTCCGTCTTTTTTAATCTCGGGGAAAAAAAAAAAATTATCTCCCGTTTTTCCGTTTTTTTTTTCCGACCCTAAATCAAGATTGGAGACGTAGTTTATATTACGCCGTAGTTGATTGGTCGATATGTTCCTTGTGACCAATCAGGACATCTGTTATGAATGATGACGTTAATAACGTCATCATTCATAATGGTTATTACGGCCATTTTCCATATGTAAACGATGTCGGTTCTCGAGAGAAAGGACGCTCTACGAGTAAAAGAAATTGATAAACATGTCAAAAATAAGTTCCGATGGGACTGGATGGAAAGGGAAATCACTGATACTGTTGGGAAGAAGGAAGTTACCACTTTGTTCGGTGATTTTATTCGGAAAATCGATCGTCCCGGAAAGGTTTTGTGCACTTGGTGTCATTAAAAAAAAGCATAGCATTGAAAGAATCATAGAAGTAATAATAGCAATAAAATAGAAAATAAAAAGAATAAAACAAAAAACCCCAAAGAATTATAGTAGTAAAAATAGCAATAAAATAGAAAATAACAGAATAAAACAAAAAAAAACAACTAAAATTCATAGTAGTAATAATAGCAATAAAATACAAAATAACAGAATAAAACTACAAAAAAAACCCTAGGAATAATAGTAGAAATAATAGCAATAAAATAGAAAATAAAAAGAATAAAACAAAAAACCCCAAAGAATTATAGTAGTAAAAATAGCAATAAAATAGAAAATAACAGAATAAAACAAAAAAAAAAACTAAAATTCATAGTAGTAATAATAGCAATAAAATACAAAATAACAGAATAAAACTACAAAAAAAACCCTAGGAATAATAGTAGAAATAATAGCAATAAAATAGAAAATAACAGAATAAAACTAAACAAAAACCTAAGAATCATAGTAGTTATAATAGCAATAAAATACAAAAGAAAAGAATAATAAAAAAAAACCCTAAGAATTATAGTAGTAAAAATAGCGATTAAAATAGAAAATAACAGAATAAAACTAAACAAAAACCTAAGAATCATAGTAGTAATAATAGCAATAAAATAGAAAAAAACAGAATAAAACAAAAAAACAAACTAAAATTCATAGTAGTAATAATAGCAATAAAATACAAAATAACAGAATAAAACTACCAAAAAAACCCCTAGGAATAATAGTAGAAATAATAGCAATAAAATAGAAAAAAACAGAAGAAAACAAAAAAAAAAACGCACACGACAAACACACGCACGCACACACAGCACTATTAACGAGAACAAAACATGGCACGGCGTTGAGGATTTGAGGAAAAAAAACGCCACCTCTGAAGCGTTATCTAAAACGAACAATTGAATGGACCCCAGGAAGACTAGTGGGTTCAAAGTTCAAAATCAAACACCCTCTAAGACAGGAGTGTCAAACGTACGTTAATCAAGATTGGAGACGTAGTTTATATTACGCCGTAGTTGATTGGTGGATATGTTCCTTGTGACCAATCAGGACATCTGTTATGAATGATGACGTTAATAACATCATCATACCGCCATTTTCCATATGGAAACGATGTCGGTTCTCCAGAGAAAGGACGCTTTACGAGTAAAAGAAATTGATAAACATGTCAAAAATAAGTTTGGATGGGACTGGATGGAAAGGGAAGTCACTGATACTGTTGGGAAGAAGGAAGTTACCACTTTGTTCGGTGATTTTATTCGGAAAATCGATCGTCCCGGAAAGGTTTTGTGCACGTGGTGTCATTAAAAAAAAGCATAGCATTGAAAGAATCATAGAAGTAATAATAGCAATAAAATAGAAAATAAAAAGAATAAAACAAAAAACCCTAAGAATTATAGTAGTAAAAATAGCAATGAAATAGAAAATAACAGAATAAAACTAAACAAAAACCTAAGAATCTCGGGCAAATTAATTATCGGACATCCCTAGTCTTTTTCATTGTGGTCAAATCACATGGCTGTTGAACTCACAACCTACCGACCTCTTTGGACTACCCTGGGCTGGATTTACATCCGTGAATAAAAGTGAACAATGTCGTAGTTCTGACTGATGGTTGACTGTGGACAAAAGGCAGATTGGGCTATAACAATAATTGAGTAAATTGTTTATTCACGTTGTCACTTGCGGTCGTCCAGTCGGATGATGACAAGGGAGGACTGTTTGGGGGCGTGGTCACAGGGTGCTCTGATGTGGGTCACATGACCGAGTTTGGACCTATCAGCATGGAGCAAATAAACGTATAAAGAGAGCGTGCAGTCGACTGCTGCTCTTTGAGGGCTTCATGTTGTCTTTGTGTGACTTCCATGTTGAGACAAGCGTTGTTGCAGTCCAACGTGACCCGGTTGGGTCTGGTGGAGCGGGTGTTGTCGTCCAGCGTGACCTCGGTGGCCTGCTTGGTGTTCCTCTTCATCAACGCGGTGATGATGCTCACCCTGAGAAGCAAACGGGTGTTCCGGGAGACGTCTCGCTACATCCTGCTGTTCCACCTCCTCCTGGCGGACACGCTGCAGATGGCGATCAGCCAGGTGTTGTACCTGATGCACGCGTATCGGATCATCCTCACGTATCCTCAGTGCGGCGTCCTCATCATGCTGACGAACCTGACCAATGACATCTCTCCTCTGGTGCTGTTGGTGATGTCTCTGGAGAGATATGTGGCGGTGTGCCACCCTCTCAGACACGCCTCCATCATCACCGTCGGGAACACGGGGGCGGCCGTGCTCTCGGTTTGGACTTTTTCTTTCTTCCAGGTTCTCACCATGGTGCTCCTGTTGGTGCAGTTTCCCTTCGACGGGCTGGAGAGTCTGAAGATGCCCGAGCAGTGCAGCAGCGCCAGCATTATTCTCCTGCCCGTGTCTGATCATTACCGAACGGGCTACACAGGTTTTCTGTTCGGCTCCGCGAGCTTGGTCATTGTTTGCAGCTACATAGGCGTGGCGGTGGCGGCCAGGTCGGCGTCCACGGACGGCGAGTCGGCCCGTAAAGCCCAGAAGACACTGCTGCTGCACCTGTTGCAGCTGGGCCTCACCGTCCTGTCCGCGCTCTACAACATTACTTTAATGTTCATGGCCAGAGTTACCTCGTGGGTCACCTTTATACGAATGCAGTCCTTTATGTTTGTGTGTTTTTTCTTCATGCCCAGATGTATGGGCTCGCTCATCTACGGCCTCAGAGATCAGAACATCCGAGCCGCCCTCACACACTATTTCTGCTGTCTGTCCAAAGTGGCCGCCGCTCCTGTCAAGGCTGCGATTGCGTCCTGACGGTTCTCTACCCGTGTCCACAGCAGCTTACTTTCCCTTTCTGTGCCACATTGCGTCGCTCGGGACTGCCGTCACTCATTCATGTCACTCATTCATGTCACTCATTCATGTCACTCATTCATGTCACTCATTCATGTGCAGATATAATCCCCACGTGCGAGTCCAGTGTGGTGTCTGTGGAAAAGAAGAGCCACTTGAGTTCCCTTTTGAAAACATGTAACGCTGATCCCCTGAGAAAATGGCACAAAGACTTTTCAAATGGGATGTTTTCACCAAAGGTCGATAATAAATTGACGTTTTCAAATCGAATCAAACTTTACTTGCGTGGCACTTTTACTGCGAGTGGCAACACAAAAGTGCTTCACGCTAAAAAGAAAGAAAAAGGAGGACAAAAACGCACACGTAGAAACACACGCACGCACACACAGCACTGTTGACGAGAACAAAACATGGAAGGCAGTGAGGATTTGAGGAGAAAAAACATAGTATCAAATATGTTATGAAATATAAATAATACAGTAATATCCATCCATCCATTTTCTACCTTTAACATGATCAGTAAAAAAGACCTTATTAAAAATGTGTGTTTTTAACCTTTAAAAAAAAGCATAGCATTGAGAGAATAATAATAATAGCAATAAAATAGAAAATAAAAATAATTTTAAAAAAAACCCCTAAGAATTATAGTAGTAAAAATAAAAATAAAATAGAAAATAACAGAATAAAACTAAACAAAAACCTAAGAATCATAGTAGTAATAATAGCAATAAAATAGAAAATAAAAGAATAAAAAGAAAAATAAACCCTAAGAATTATAGTAGTAAAAATAGCGATAAAATAGAAAATAACAGAATAAAACTAAACAAAACGGCACTGAGGATTTGAGGGGAAAAAACGCCACCTCTGAGGCGTTAACTAAAATGAACACCATCTAAAACATACTATCAAATATGTTATGAAATATAAATAATACAGTAATATCCATCCATCCATTTTCTACCTTTAACATGATCAGTAAAAAAGACCTTATTAAAAATGTGTTTTTAACCTTTAAAAAAAAGCATAGCATTGAGAGAATCATAGTAGTAATAATAGCAATAAAATGGAAAATAAAAATAATTACAATAAAAAAAAATTAAGAATTATAGTAGTAAAAATAGCAATAAAATAGAAAATAACAGAATAAAACTAAACAAAAACCTAAGAATCATAGTAGTAATAATAGCAATAAAATAGAAAATAAAAAGAATAAAACAAAAAAAAAACCTAAGAATTATAGTAGTAAAAATAAAATAGAAAATAACAGAATAAAACTAAACAAAAACCTAAGAATCATAGTAGTAATAATAGCAATAAAATAGAAAATAAAAGAATAATAAAAAAAAACCCTAAGAATTATAGTAGTAAAAATAGCGATAAAATAGAAAATAACAGAATAAAACTAAACAAAACGGCACTGAGGATTTGAGGAAAAAAAACGCCACCTCTGAGGCGTTAACTAAAATGAACCTTTAAAAAAAAGCATAGCATTGAGAGAATCATAGTAGTAATAATAGCAATAAAATGGAAAATAAAAATAATTACAATAAAAAAAAATTAAGAATTATAGTAGTAAAAATAGCAATAAAATAGAAAATAACAGAATAAAACTAAACAAAAACCTAAGAATCATAGTAGTAATAATAGCAATAAAATAGAAAATAAAAAGAATAAAACAAAAAAAAAACCTAAGAATTATAGTAGTAAAAATAAAATAGAAAATAACAGAATAAAACTAAACAAAAACCTAAGAATCATAGTAGTAATAATAGCAATAAAATAGAAAATAAAAGAATAATAAAAAAAAACCCTAAGAATTATAGTAGTAAAAATAGCGATAAAATAGAAAATAACAGAATAAAACTAAACAAAACGGCACTGAGGATTTGAGGAAAAAAAACGCCACCTCTGAGGCGTTAACTAAAATGAACACCATCTAAAACATAGTATCAAATATGTTATGAAATATAAATAATACAGTAATATCCATCCATCCATTTTCTACCTTTAACATGATCAGTAAAAAAGACCTTATTAAAAATGTGTTTTTTTAACCTTTAAAAAAAAGCAAAGCATTGAAGGAATCATAGAAGTAATAATAGCAATAAAATAGAAAATAAAAAGAATAATACAAAAAAACCCCTAAGAATTATAGTAGTAAAAATAGCAATAAAATAGAAAATAACAGAATAAAACTAAACAAAAACCTAAGAATCATATTAGTAATAATAGCAATAAAATAGAAAATAAAAATAATAAAACAAAAAATACCCCTAAGAATTATAGTAGTAAAAATAAAAATAAAATAGAAAATAACAGAATAAAACTAAACAAAAACCTAAGAATCATAGTAGTAATAATAGCAATAAAATAAAAAAGAAAAGAATAAAAAGAAAAAAAACCCTAAGAATTATAGTAGTAAAAATAGCAATAAAATAGAAAATAACAGAATAAAACTAAACAAAAACCTAAGAATCATAGTAGTAAATAGCAATAAAATATAAAATAAAAGAATAAAAAGAAAAAAAAAACTAAGAATTATAGTAGTAAAAATAGCGATAAAATAGAAAATAACAGAATAAAACTAAACAAAACGGCACTGAGGATTTGAGGAAAAAAACCGCCACCTCTGAGGCGTTAACTAAAATGAACACCATCTAAAACATAGTATCAAATATGTTATGAAATATAAATAATACAGTAATATCCATCCATCCATTTTCTACCTTTAACATGATCAGTAAAAAAGACCTTATTAAAAATGTGTGTTTTTAACCTTTAAAAAAAAGCATAGCATTGAAAGAATCATAGTAGTAATAATAGCAATAAAATAGAAAATAAAAAGAATAAAACAAAAAAAAACCTAAGAATCATAGTAGTAATAATAGCAATAAAATAGTAAATAAAAAGAATATAAAAAAAAACAACCTAAGAATTATAGTAGTAAAATAGCAATACAATAGAAAATAACAGAATAAAACTAAACAAAAACCTAAGAATCATAGTAGTAATAATAGCAACAAAATAGAAAATAAAAGACTAAAACAAAATAAACCCTAAGAATTATAGTAGTAAAAATAGCGATAAAATAGAAAATAACAGAATAAAACTAAACAAAACGGCACTGAGGATTTGAGGGGAAAAAACGCCACCTCTGAGGTGTTAACTAAAATGAACACCATCTAAAACATACTATCAAATATGTTATGAAATATAAATAATACAGTAATATCCATCCATCCATTTTCTACCTTTAACATGATCAGTAAAAAAGACCTTATTAAAAATGTGTTTTCAACCTTTAAAAAAAAGCATAGCATTGAAAGAATCATAGTAGTAATAATAGCAATAAAATAGAAAATAAAAAGAATTTAAAAAAAAACAACCTAAGAATTATAGTAGTAAAAATAGCAATATAATAGAAAATAACAGAATAAAACTAAACAAAAACCTAAGAATCATAGTAGTAATAATAGCAATAAAATAGAAAATAAAAGAATAAAAGAAAAAAAACCCTAAGAATTATAGTAGTAAAAATAGCGATAAAATAGAAAATAACAGAATAAAACTAAACAAAAACCTAAGAATCATAGTAGTAATAATAGCAATAAAATAGAAAATAAAATAATAAAAGAAAAAAAACCCTAAGAATTACAGTAGTAAAAATAGCGATAAAATAGAAAATAACAGAATAAAACTAAACAAAAACCTAAGAATCATAATAGTAATAATAGCAATAAAATAGAAAATAACAGAATAAAACAAAAAAAAAACTAAAATTCATAGTAGTAATAATAGCAATAAAATACAAAATAACAGAATAAAACTACAAAAAAAACCTAGGAATAATAGTAGAAATAATAGCAGGTCTTCTCATGAGCGACAGGTGCGTTGATTGCTGATGATCGAATGCAGCCGCTTGCTGCAGCCGGAGTGGTGCGCGCCTGACATATATACCATTTTTAGAAGAACTTATACGGCTGAATGCAAGACTCAGTGCTAAAAATTTGTTATTTTCTTCAACGACTTCAAAACATGGCATGAACGTGCGACATCATTAACTGCAAGAATCGTTGTGATGATCGCTTTAGGGGGAAAAAAACGATTTGGTGAGATTTTTTGTCATTTCCAGCAAGAAATCGGAGCAAAGGAAGTCGGGTTAATGAGCTAATAACGAGACGTCAAATAGCAGCCGTGAGACGATCAAACATGACTTTTAACGCCATCACCTGGTACATTTTCAGACTGCTTAGTTTGAATGGAAGCATGTTTTATTCAGTTTCGCACGTAGCATTTAGCAGGATGTTAGCACTGGCTAAACTAGAAACAGAGTACAGTATTTTGGAACAAATCATGTTGTCTGTTTACTTTTAGTCATGGATAAGCACAACAATGAGTGAGTCCTATTTTCGGAGAAGTAGCGCAGTGATCAAAGTATTTAAAAGTAATATTGGGCGTGTTTTTTCAGGGAAACCTGTTAATCTTGAACGCATAAAAGATAAAAGCCGCAGATTACGTAAAATTTGAACGGAGGACAATGATCCTTAAAGGCCTACTGAAATGATTATTTTTTATTTAAACGGGAATAGCAGATCCATTCTATGTGTCATACTTGATCATTTCACGATATTGCCATTTTTTGCTGAAAGGATTTAGTAGAGAAAATCGACGATAAAGTTCGCAACTTTTGCTCGCTGATAAAGAAAAGCCTTGCCTGTAGCGGAAGTAGCGTGACGTCACAGGAGCTAGTATTCCTCACAATTCCCCGTTGTTTACAATGGAGCGAGAGAGATTCGGACCGAGAAAGTGATGATTACCCCATTAATTTGAGCGAGGATGAAAGATTCGTAGATGAGGAACGTTACAGTGAATGACTTGAGAGGCAGTGATGGACGTATCTTTTTTCGCTCTGACCGTAACTTAGGTACAAGCTGGCTCATTGGATTCCACACTCTCCTTTTTTTTATTGTGGATCACGGATTTGTATTTTAAAGCACCTGGGATACTATATCCTCTTGAAATGAGAGTCCAGAACACCAAATGGACATTCAGTGCCTTTTATCTCCACGACAATACATCGGCGAAATGCTTTAGCTACGAGCTAACGTGATAGCATCTTGCTTTAACTGCATATAGAAACAAAAGAAATAAACCCCTGACTGGAAGGATAGATAGAAAATCAACAATACTATTAAACCGTGGACATGTAAATACACGGTTAATGCTTTCCAGGCTGGCGAAGGTTAACAATGCTGTGCTAACGACGCCATTGAAGCTAACTTAGCAACCGGACTGCACAGAGCTATGCTAAAAACATTAGCTCTCCACCTACGCCAGCCAGCCCTCATTTGCTCATCAACACCCGTGCTCACCTGCGTTCCAGCGATCGGCAGAAGGACGAAGGACTTCACCCGATGCGTTTGGCGGCCCGGAGACGTAGGAAGTCAAGGTGAGGTCGGCGGCTAGCGCGGCTAGCGCTCCAACAAAGTCCTCCTGGTTGTGTTGCTGTAGTCCGCTGCTAATACACCGATCCCACCTACAACTGTCTTCTTTGCAGCCTTCATTGTTCATTAAAAAAATTGCAAAAGATGTCCAGAATACTGTGGAATTATGAAATGAAAACAGAGCTTTTTGTATAGGATTCTACGGGGTACCATAACTTCCGTTACTCGGACTTCGTCACGCGCATACGTCATCATACCGCGACGTTTCAGCCGGATATTTCCCGGGAATTTTAAAATGTCACTTTATAAGTTAACCCGGCCGTATTGGCATGTGTTGCAATGTTAAGATTTCATCATTGATATATAAACTATCAGACTGCGTGGTCGCTAGTAGTGGCTTTCAGTAGGCCTTTAAGAGACTTGGTATTGTGAAATTTCTCACCGGTATTAAAACTGACTCCGTTGTCCGTTCATGTGGATCAACTCCACCAATTGTATTTATTTTTTCGAGGTAGCGGGCCGTAGGAACAGGGTCCAGTTTTTCTCGATGCGGACCCTTGATTGTTTTTGTTTTGCATGATCCATTTGAATCCAGTTTGTTGATCTCCCTCACGTTACCGTGGGTACAGTACAGCCATGTACTGGACTCTCTGTGAAGCGCTTTGAGTGTCTAGAAAAGCGCTATATAAATCTAAGCCATTATTATTATTATTATTATTATGTAAACACAAGCTTTGGCCAACAAAAAATGGCTAGCGCGGCCCCACTATGCATTGCGAAATCAAGTGCCTAAGAAACGTTGCTTTTTGCATAATAGGTCCCCGACATCCATTTATGGAAATACAAAGCAACAATTTTTTTGGAGTCCTTGAGAAAACGGTTTTCCTTGCAACATTGCGAGCAACCAATCACGTCATTAAGCTTCTGTCTTTTCCTTTTCAGCGTATCGTCAGTGTTTGTCAAATACCACTCGTCAGCCCGCCATCACAAGGCCATTAATATTTAAAGGTGGAAATGTCGCTCAGGGTAAACATTTCCGCCGCTGTCAGTAAATGTGACTTCCTTGACTGCTGTGTTTTTTTCAAAAACTTGAAAGATCAATCTCAATAGGGTTTTGCTTTTTCTTTGTTTTCTTCTGTTTGTTCAAAGGTTGCTCATATAGCCCTTAAAGGCCTACTGAAAGCCACTACTAGCGACCACGCAGTCTGATAGTTTATATATCAATGATGACATCTTAACATTGCAACACATGCCAATACGGCCGGGTTAACTTATAAAGTGACATTTTACATTTCCCGCTAAACTTCCGCTTGAAAAGGGGGGGGGGGGGGGGGGGTAGTAAATTTATTTATTTATTTATTTATTTTTTCTCATAAAGAAATACAATCATGTGTGCTTACAGACTGTATCCCTGCAGACTGTATTGATTTATATTGATATATAATGTATATATTGTGGTTTTTATGTTGATTTAATTAAATTTCTTGTGCGGCCCGGTACCGGTCCGTGGACCGATTGGTACCGGGCCGCGGCCCGGTGGTTGGGGACCACTGCTTTAAGATATGGCTAGCTAGCTAGCGGCGAACGTCTATCCGCAGTCGGCAGTGTTTTAGCTACTTCTAAATCAATAATCCTCGCCTCCATGGCGACACAGTGTGTCTGTTACTACATTATATATATATACTTCCAGTGTGTATATTGTACATATTACATTTTGTTATGAAGGTGTCTGTTACTACATTATATATATACTTCCAGTGTGTATATTGTACATATTACATATTGTTATGAAGGTGTCTGTTACTACATTATATATATACTTGCAGTGTGTATATTGTACATATTACATATTGTTATGAAGATGTCTGTTGCTACATGATATATATACTTGCAGTTTGTATATAAAACATATTATAAATAAATATATGATAAATGGGTTATACTTGTATAGCGCTTTTCTACCTTCAAGGTACTCAAAGCGCTTTGACACTATTTCCACATTCACACACACATTCACACACTGATGGAGGGAGCTGCCATGCAAGGCGCTAACCAGCAGCCATCAGGAGCAAGGGTGAAGTGTCTTGCCCAAGGACACAACGGACATGACTAGGATGGTAGAAGGTGGGGATTGAACCCCAGTAACCAGCAACCCTCCGATTGCTGGCCCGGCCACTCTACCAACTTCGCCATCCCGCCCGGTGCAAATGTGTCGCCAACTTGACGTAAATCAGTTCAATGACCATAAATAAATTGAAATCAGCACATCATTTAATTGTATGACCCAATCCAAACAACCTTCCCGAGTCATGGTGCAAAAAAAAATCAAGCAACAAGTCAACACAACCTGCTCACTGAACTTTGTGGATATTATTTAAAAAAAACAAAAACGTCCAAGCACCAATAAAAATTCCAAATGACACCCATTTAAATCATTAGAGTGCATGATGGGAAAACTACAACACGCTCTCTCCACACTTAGCCATGTTTGGCGGATTTTTTAGCTGCTCGATCATTTTGATTGATTACAAAACTTTAAGGAGGTTGTCGGGCGGTATAGCTCGGTTGGTAGAGTGGCCGTGCCAGCAACTTGAGGGTTCCAGGTTCGATCCCCGCTTCCGCCAACCTAGTCACTGCCGTTGTGTCCTTGGGCAAGACACTTTACCCACCTGCTCCCAGTGCCACCCACACTGCTTTGGATGTAACTTATTTGGGTTTCACTATGTAAAAGCGCTTTGAGTCACTAGAGAAAAGCGCTATATAAATATAATTCAATTAAATTTGTCACGGATGTAAACAAAGTAGGAGTCAAACTTTCACATACACTTAATATCCAGTTATATTATTATTAATTATATATCCATTATGTTAATATAACAATATGTACTTATATATATATATATATATATATATATATATATATATATATATATATATATATATATATATATATATATATATATATATATATATATATATATATATATATATATATATATATATATATGTATGTATTATATATAATATGATATATATATTGACTGTATATATTATATATTGATTATATATTATATATATGTATATGCACATATGTGTGTATATATGTATGTGTGTGAGTATATATATGTGTGTGTGTGTATATATATATGTATATATGTGTATGTATATCTAGTCGGCTTTCGGCCCCAAGTCAAAAAAAGTTTGGACACTCCTGGCCTAAAATCTGTATCTCACTATTGCAATTACGATATATATCACAATAAATTATTTGGTATGTAAATAATAATAGAACAACGTCAAAACACATTTCAAATTCTCCTAATCTGTGCTGCTGACGTGTCTGGACTATAAACTGCTACTTTGCTAACGCTTTGAACTCTGCAGCCTATAAAACGGTGCGGGTTAATTTATGGATTTTTCGTACACAATATTTTGTTTTCAACAAATCGTTTACATGCTACGCCGGCAGAGAGAGCGAAAAGGTGTGTTATAGTTTGTGCTATTGCACCATCTTTTGGACGAGGTCGCTCGCTGCAGGGGCTGCGAGCTGAAATCATACCTCGTGTATTTTTGTACCTTGAACCGGAAGTGTCGCCATCCATAGCGTTTCTGCTCCAAAGGATTCTTCATTCATCACTCCAAGCAACGTTTGTAGGTTTTCCAATATAACTAAAACAATTCTTACTTACTAAAGCGTCCCATGTCTGTAGGAGTGTTTTCATGCATAGTTTGTACGTGCTATCGCAATGTAATCAAGCTAGCATTTTTAGCATTAGCTAATATGCTAACACCTTTGCGAGTGTCTGTGTTAGTATTATTAACGTACAATGGGATTCTTTTCGTATTGTTTAACTTTCACAAATTCCTCAGTAAATTCACCAAAACGTCACCGTGGAGTTATTGATTCTGTTTAGCTGATTGGAGCGCTAGCTTTCGCAGCTTGTGGGTCCATGACCATGACGTCTGTTTTGTCTGATCAGCCGTTTTACTGCCGTGTTACAGTTAAGGTATGCCACACATTATGCAATAATTGACTTTCCAAAATATTTGTCTTTGTCAAAATATACAGTGATTTTAATGTAATGATATTATAATGTACCATAATAATGCAACTAACTATCTAAAAGGATTCAAACCAAGGGCGCCCAAAGCCATTTGTGCCCCACAGCTAATTTTCTAACGGCGTGCGGCACGTTCTAACAAATATTATTACAAAACAAAACATAAAAAAGTGGAATAAAAGAGCAAACGGGTAAAATGTCACGAGAAAAAGTTGAAATGTCGACTCTAAAAAACACAAAGCTGCCATGCAGGCCGTTCTTTTCTTTAAAACTGTCATTGCTGAAAAAATAATAATGAATCAAAATCAATGTTGTGAATTATTGACCTATTAAAGGCTCAAATTACTTCACATCAAATATTCCACTCTGAGATAAATAAATACATATTGCATATTTTGTATGTTTGCCATAAAAAACATTTTTTTTTATGACAAAAAGGTAATTAAAAAAACAAACCAAGAAACAGTGAAGTGAATTATAATTATATATATTTATTTATTTATATTTATTTATTTTATATTTATATATTTATTTATATTTATTTATATTTATTTATATTTATTTATTTTATTTATATTTATTTATTTATATTTATATTTATATATATTATATTATATATTTATTTATTTATTTATTTATAAGTGAATTATATTTATATAGCGCTTTTTCTCTAGTGACTTAAAGCGCTTTACATAGTGAAACCCAATATCTAAGTTACATTTAAACCAGTGTGGGTGGCACTGGGAGCAGGTGGGTAAAGTGTCTTGCCCAAGGACACAACGGCAGTGACTAGGATGGCGGAAGCGGGGAATCGAACCTGGAACCTTCAAGTTGCTGGCACGGCCACTCTACCAGCCGAGCTACGCCGCCCCAGGAAAAATGATGTATAAATCAACAGAAATTGCTCTAGAAAGTAAGTGGAAAGTAAAAAATAATTTAAAAAAATGGTATGACTTATTTTAAACACTTTTGTGGGTGGGGCCAAAACATTCTGTTGGAATAATTGTATCTAAGTTATCACAAAAACTTTGTGTTGAAATGAGTTCCCGGCGAGAAGACCAAAAGCTGTCTTTGAACCTACCGAGAAGAAGGCTTGTAAAACTCCACTGTGTAGGGGGGAAGCAACATGAAGGTATTTCTGTTTCTTTCATGTATTGTAATCAACAGAAAGATATTGTCTGACCCAAGAACTGCAAAAGCGAAGAGGAAGCAGGACCACCCTCCCTCCCGGGCACCGCTTTTTTGAACTCTTTTACGAACCTCTTTTTTTTTTACCTCTTTTACAACCTCTTTTTTTGAACCGTTTTGTAATTAAAGGCGATGGCTGTTTACGACCCCCCGTCCCTTTGGAAGCAGCTGTTGCCATGTGGTCAGGGAAGGTCCAAATAAAAGAAGGAGGCGTGCAATCTTTTGGCAGAGCGTAATGATAATGACACTGTACAAGGGTACAGATGTATACGTTTCTCGTCACTGAGCCAAATTGAATTCTGTCTCTGTTTGATTCTTTGCTTCTTGTCCTGTTTAATAGATGTCATCAGTGTTTGAACCTGACACGTTCTTTGCTCAAAAAATAATAGTGGATTAAAATCAATGTTGTTATGAATTATTGACCTATTTTAAGTCTCCAATTACTTCACATCAAATATTCAAATTTAAAAGTTTTTAGGGTCGGTGGGGGGTATTGCATTTTTTTGTGTTTTTGCCAAACAAAACAGGGTTTTCTTTTACAAAGAGTGCATAAAACATTTTTTTTTTTTTTTTTAACCCTATTTTGACAGGTCTGAAGGTAATCTCGATATATAAGCGTTGAAAACAAAATACATGACATGTTTTTCATATTTTTATGTAACGGAGTTAAAAATGCACTTTGTTAATATTTCGGAATGTTTTCATTTTGCTACTGAAATATTGTGTTTGTGTGAATTTGATCTCGAAAGAGTTCTTTATTATCGTTGATTGACCGGTACTTTATTTGACCCCTTCCTGTCATGGCCTACAGTCAGGCTTCCGTAGTTTCCGCTAGCTTCTGTGGCTCCTCCCCTTCCTCCTCACTTCCTGCTCGCGACGCTGACGTGAGTTGCGTCAAAATTGGTGTCGTGCTGTGTGTCCTTTTTGTAACAAAAACGAACTGTTTATTTTCGTAATTCTCTCCGTATATTGTTCAGTTTTTATGTACCCTTAAAATATCAAATGCTTTTTCGCTATTTTAACCGCTATTTCGAGCGCTACACGCGTTTTTGTGAGTGACAGTGTTGGCGCGGTACGTCTGAAGCGGTCCGCTTTCATGTCACGTGACCATTACGTAACCTGCGTCCTGCATTTCCTGTCACGTGACCGTGTCCTGTTGGTAAAAAGTATGTTTTCTATGTGTAGGAAGTTTATGTTGTTATCTGATTGTTACTTCATTTTCAGGTATGTGTAATACTGTAAACGTGCATGTTGTCTTGCTTTTATTTAACTCCTTCCCCAAAGCAGTTCCTTATTTTGGCCGCTAGTCGGGAGTGTTGACTTTTTAGAATAGAATATATCTTTGTCATTGTACATTGTACAACGAAATTGTAAGCAAAACTAATTTGGTGCTAATTCATAATGACACATAAAAACATAAGAAGATAGATAAACATCTTAGCTGTACTGCAAAGTTCAAATTTCAATGACAATAAAAAGGAAGTTTAAGTCTAAAGAGATAAAAATACATAACAATACCAAGCATACAGCTCACATGCACAGTCATTCTTGTCTTGTGTTCAGCGATTGATTGATTGATTGATTGAAACTTTTATTAGTAGATTGCACAGTACAGTACATATTCCGTACAATTGACCACTAAATGGTAGCACCCCAATAAGTTTTTCAACTTGTTTAAGTCGGGGTCCACGTAAATCAATTCATGGTACAAATATATACTATCAGCATAATACAGTCATCACACAAGTTAATCATCAGAGTATATACATTGAATTATTTACCTTATTTACAATCCGGGGGATGAGGAGGGTTTGGTACAAGTCACAGGTGGAGAAAATCCTCAGTGCTGAGCTCTGTAGAACTTGCACCTGGCTCGCTGACAACAAGCTATCCATACACTTGGGTAAAACAGAATCCATCCTGTTTGGGTCCCACATCAAACTTAAGAAAGTCAATGACTTCACCATAAAAGTGGGTGACATTGTTATCACCAGGAAAGATGAGGTCACCTACCTAGGTTCCATTCTACAGGCTAATCTTTCCTGTGATAAAATGGCAACCAAGGTAATCAAAAAGGTTAACCAACGAACGAGATTTCTCTACAGAATCTCCTCTCCGGTCAACAAAAGCACCTTGAGGATTCTGGCGGGAACTCTCGTTCAACCCCTTTTTCCATTACGCATGCACCTCCTGGTACCCTAGCACCTCCAAAACCCTCAAATCTAAACTCCAAACATCTCAGAACAAGCTAGTCAGGTTACTTCTAGACCTCCACCCCAGATCCCACCTCACTCCTACCCACTTCTCCAAAGTGGGCTGGCTCAAGGTGGAGGACAGAGTTAAACAACTTGCACTGAGCCTAGTCTATAAAATCCACTACACCCCCCTGATACCGAAGTACATGTCAAACTACTTCCTTAACGTAAATGACCGCCATAACCACAACACCAGGGGGAGCTCCACTAACCACGTTAAACCCAGATTCCGAACTAACAAAGGTCTTAACTCATTCTCTTTCTATGCCACATCAATGTGGAATGCGCTCCCAACAGGTATAAAAGAAAGGGCATCTCTATCCTCCTTCAAAACCGCAATAAAAGTTCACCTCCAGGCAGCTACAACCCTAAACTAACACCCTCCCCGGATTGCTAATAATCAAATGTAAACAATCAAATGCAGATACTTTTTCCTTTTTCTTATGCCTTCTGATCTCTCTCTCTCTCTCTCTCTCTCTCTCTCTCTCTCTCTCTCTCTCTCTCTCTCTCTCTCTCTCTCTCTCTCTCTCTCTCTATGTCCACTACTTGATGTCCATATCCCCCCCCCCCTCCACACCCCTGATTGTAAATAATGTAAATAATTCAATGTGATTATCTTATGTGATGACTGTATTATGATGATAGTATATATGATAGTATATATCAGGGGTCACCAACCTTTTTGAAAGCAAGAGCTACTTCTTGGGTAGTGATTAATGCGAAGGGCTACCAGTTTGATACACACTTCAATAAATTGCCAGAAATAGCCAATTTGCTCAATTTACCTTTAACTCTATGTTATTATTAATAATTAATGATATTTACACTTAATTGAACGGTTTAAAAGAGGAGAAAACACGAAAAAAATGACAATTAAATTTTGAAACATAGTTTATCTTCAATTTCGACTCTTTAAAATTCAAAATTCAACTGAAAAAAAGAAGAGAAAAACTAGCTAATTCGAATCTTTTTGAAAAAATAAAAAAAATAATTTATTGAACATCATTAGTCATTTTTCCTGATTAAGATTAATTTTAGAATTTTGATGACATGTTTTAAATAGGTTAAAATCCAAGCTATATTTCTAACAAAGACAAATCATTATTTCTTCTAGATTTTCCAGAACAATATTTTTAAAAGAAATTCAAAAGACTTTGAAACAAGATTTAAATTTGATTCTACAGATTTTGTAGATTTGCCAGAATAATTTTTTTGAATTTGAATCATAATAAGTCTGAAGAAATATTTCACAAATATTCTTCGTCGAAAAAACAGAAGCTAAAATGAAGAATTAAATTAAAATTAATGTATTATTCTTTACAATAAAAACAATACATTTACTTGAACATTGATTTAAATTGTCAGGAAAGAAGAGGAAGGAATTTAAAAGGTAAAAAGGTATATGTGTTTAAAAATCCTAAAATCATTTTTAAGGTTGTATGTTTTCTGTAAAATTGTCTTTCTGAAAGTTATAAGAAGCAAAGTAAAACAAATTAATGAATTTATTTAAACAAGTGAAGACCAAGTCTTTAAAATATTTTCTTTGATTTTCAAATTCTATTTGAGTTTTGTCTCTCTTAGAATTAAAAATGTCGAGCAAAGCGAGACCAGCTTACTAGTAAATAAATAACATTTAAAAAATAGAGGCAGCTCACTGGTAAGTGCTGCTATTTGAGCTATTTTTAGAACAGGCCAGCGGGCTACTCATCTGGTCCTTACGGGCTACCTGGTGCCCGCGGGCACCGCGTTGGTGAGCCCTGGTATATATGATAGTATATATCTGTATCATGAATCAATTTAAGTGGACCCCGACTTAAACAAGTTGAAAAACTTATTGGGGTGTTACCATTTAGTGGTCAATTGTACGGAATATGTACTTTACTGTGCAATCTACTAATAAAAGTCTCAATCAATCAATCAAAAATGGTTGATATCAGCACTTCAGTCATCAACAATTGCATCATCAGAGAAATGGGCATTGAAACAGTGCAGGTCTGACTTGGTAGGATATGTACAGCGAGCAGAGAACATAGTGAGTTCAGATAGCATAAGAACAAGTATATACATTAGAAATACATTTGATTATTTACATTTGGTTATTTACAATCCGGGGAGGTGGGATGTGGAAGGGGGAGGGTGTTAGTCAAGGGTTGAAGTTGCCTGGAGGTGTTGTTTTAGTGCGGTTTTGAAGGAGGATAGAGATGCGCTTTCTTTTACACCTGTTGGGAGTGCATTCCATATTGATGTGGCATAGAAGGAGAATGAGTTAAGACCTTTGTTAGATCGAAATCTGGGTTTAACGTGGTTAGTGGAGCTCCCCCTGGTGTTGTGGTTATGGCGGTCATTTACGTTATGGAAGTAGTTTGACATGTACTTCGGTATCAGGGAGGTGTAGCGGATTTTATAGACTAGGCTCAGTGCAAGTTGTTTTACTCTGTCCTCCACCCTGAGCCAGCCCACTTTGGAGAAGTGGGTAGGAGTGAGGTGTGATCTGGGGTGGAGGTCTAGAAGTAACCTGACTAGCTTGTTCTGGGATGTTTGGAGTCTAGATTTGACACTATTGCTCCCGGGTAAAAAGTGTTCTTAAATCTGTTTGTCCGACATTTTATTGTCCTGTAATCTCCTGCCCGAGGGCAGCAGTTCAAAAAGTTTATGTCCGGGGTGAGATGGGTCTCTTATGATGTTTTGGGCCTTTTTGAGGAGAAGATCTTCTCGGCGTCCGTGTTGGCGCACACGTTGCCAAAGCCGACGCTGGTCAGGCTGCTGAGGGTGAAGTAGAGGGCGGCGATGTACGAGCTGCGCACCGACCGTGTTGTTGACGTAGGGCATCTCCAGGCGTTTGCCCAGCTCATGGAGCCATCCTGGGGGAAGAGACGGGAGGACAACAGGGTGACAAGAACAAAGTCATCCAGACTAGAGATAAATTGTATTATTATGTTTATCTTACCTAAAAATAAATATATTTATTAATAAAAATAAATACTTTTTTTTTTTTTTTTTACTATATTTTGCTAAAAACATCAAAATTAATTCTATTTTTATTTGTATTTTTTCTGACTCCTTATTACATCCAGCCATAGAATTATACATTAAAATAAACATAATTGAAATCATTAATTTTAAATGGTCATAATAATTCATTTAAAATTACCATATTTAATTATTAACATAATTGCTTGTTTATCAACAACTTTAGCATTTTATTCATTACATTTTGAAGCTCTCAGAAGCCAAGTTATGTTATATTCCTTGAGATTTATTTATGCAAGTTTGAAGTATCAATTATCTAAACACAGTTTTTTGTTTGCATATTTTCAGGATGTATATATATATATATATTAGGGCTGCAATCGGTAGGTTGGAGTTCAAATCCCAGCCGAGTCATACCAAAGACTATAAAAATGGGAGCCATTACCTCCCTGCTTGGCACTCAGCATCAAGGGTTGGAATTGGGGGTTAAATCACCAAAATGATTCCCGGGCGCGGCGCCGCTGCTGCCCACTGCTCCCCAAGGGGATGGGTCAAATGCAGAGGACAAATTTCACCACACCTAGTGTGTGTGTGACAATCATTGGTACTTTAACTTAACTAACGATTCATTTGATAATCGATTAATCTGTCGATTATTACTTCTATTAATCGATTAATAATCGGATAAAAGAGACAAACTACATTTCTATCCTTTCCAGTATTTTATTGAAAAAAAAACAGCATACTGGCACCATACTTATTTTGATTGTTTCTCAGCTGTTTGTACATGTTGCAGTTTATAAATAAAGGTTTATTTAAAAAAAAAAAAAAAAAAAAAAAGCCTCTGCGCATGCGCATAGCATAGATCCAACGAATCGATGACTAAATTAATCGGCAACTATTTTTATAATCGATTTTAATCGATTTAATCGATTAGTTGTTGCAGCCCTTATATATATATATATATATATATATATATATATATATATATATATATATATATATATATATATATATATATATATATATATATATATATATATATATATATATATATATGAAATACTTGACTTGGTGAATTCTAGCTGTAAATATAGTCCTCCCCTCCTAACCCCGCCCCCAACCTCCCGAAATCGGAGGTCTCAAGGTTGGCAAGTATGCGATAACGTTAACGTTACTCACAAAAAAGAGCTGACGTGCTGAACTCATGAATGCCTGTTGCGACTCAAAACGACGCAGAAAATGAAGTCGTCGCACTCTCCAAAAAGTTCCTAACACTCTGAAAGTTAATACACAACAGTTGCTGCTGCGCTTCCTTAAAAAAAATCTCGTTAACAGATTAAAAACACACAAAGACGGACACAACGGCCTAATGTACCCGGACTATGGACTTAAAAAGTTCATCCATGGCTCCAACATGTTTCCTCTTCAGGTGCTCCCGAAGCAATGTAGTACTTCCGTGCCATGCGACCAATGTATGATCCTGTAACTACTTGGTATCGGGTCGATACCCAAATTTGTGGTATCGTCCAAAACTAATGTAAAGTATCCAAACACCATATGTCTTTGAACGCAATCTTGATCTAACATAATATTGTGAGAGTCCAGTCCATAGTGGATCTAACATAACAGTGAGAGTCCAGTCCATAGTGGATCTAACATAATATTGTGAGAGTCCAGTCCATAGTGGATCTAACATAATAGTGAGAGTCCAGTCCATAGTGGATCTAACATAATAGTGAGAGTCCAGTCCATAGTGGATCTAACATAATATTGTGAGAGTCCAGTCCATAGTGGATCTAACATAATAGTGAGAGTCCAGTCCATAGTGGATCTAACATAATAGTGAGAGTCCAGTCCATAGTGGATCTAACATAATAGTGAGAGTCCAGTCCACAGTGGATCTAACATAATAGTGAGAGTCCAGTCCATAGTGGATCTAACATAATAGTGTGAGAGTCCAGTCCGTAGTGGATCTAACATAATATTGTGAGAGTCCAGTCCAAAGTGGATCTAACATAATAGTGAGAGTCCCGTCCATAGTGGATCTAACATAATAGTGAGAGTCCAGTCTATAGTGGATCTAACATAATATTGTGAGAGTCCAGTCTATAGTGGATCTAACATAATAGTGAGAGTCCAGTCCATAGTAGATCTAACATAATATTGTGAGAGTCCAGTCCATAGTGGATCTAGCATAATATTGTGAGAGTCCAGTCCATAGTGGATCTAGCATAATATTGTGAGAGTCCAGTCCATAGTGGATCTAGCATAATATTGTGAGAGTCCAGTCCATGGTGGATCTAACATAATAGTGAGAGTCCAGTCTATAGTGGATCTAACATAATATTGTGAGAGTCCAGTCCATAGTGGATCTAACATAATAGTGAGAGTCCAGTCCATAGTAGATCTAACATAATATTGTGGGAGTCCAGTCCATAGTGGATCTAGCATAATATTGTGAGAGTCCAGTCCATAGTGGATTTTGCATAATATTGTGAGAGTCCAGTCCATAGTGGATCTAGCATAATATTGTGAGAGTCCAGTCCATAGTGGATCTAACATAATAGTGTGAGAGTCCAGTCCATAGTGGATCTAACGTAATAGTGTGAGAGTCCAGTCCATAGTGGATCTAACATAATATTGTGAGAGTCCAGTCCATAGTGGATCTAACATAATATTGTGAGAGTCCAGTCCATAGTGGATCTAACATAATAGTGTGAGAGTCCAGTCCATAGTGGATCTAACATAATATTGTGAGAGTCCAGTCCAAAGTGGATCTAACATAATAGTGAGAGTCCCGTCCATAGTGGGGCCAGCAAGAGACCATCACAGATGAGCGGTCCACCCCGGGTCCCGACTTTGGACAGCCGGCGCTTCATTTAAAGTCTTTTTATTCTGATCCTATGTTAGTTTCATCTGGTAAATCTAATTTCCGCTGTAAACAAACGTTTGCACGATATTCACATTTTTCGAGTTTCACCCGTAGTACATTACCCAGAAATCTGAGCGCCCTGGACAGGAGCAGGAAAAAGGTCTGAGCTATGCGAGTCAAAGAGTTGATTCATTGCCACACTTTGCTCTTTCCGCTTCGTCCACACAAGAAACAATCGTTTGAGTGCGGCTCCGAGACAAATTTGGTTGGCGAAAATAACGCTGATTGGGCAAAATGTGCGGGTAGTGGTTGAATTTAGGTGAAGTGGCGCGATCGTGAAGTCCTGGAGAGACTGAAAGATGAAGGATGATTTTGGCAAAGTACCATTTTAATACCAGAATCGTGTCTTAGCCCAAAGTTTTGGGAGTGACTCAAATTCAGTATTCCAATAACTTTGTGCCTGTACTGAAAAAACCTCCTTGGTGGCAAACACAAAACAGTACAATTGTTTTAATTCCAAAAAGTATGTCACTGTAGTGGGCGAGAAGCTAACGGACGTTTTTGTTTTTTCACGCTCCACACAGACGGACGAGGTTCTTTCCACAATCCAATCTGATAAAAGCTTTTTTTCTGTCCTGCTCCTTCTTCGCTGACTCACTGCTGGAAAAGCAACAAGTCCTTGACATAAGCAAGCACAAGCCTCGCAACTGGTACCAAATATAATCCACCTTAGATACTGCATGGACAACTGGTACCAAATAGAATCCACATTAGATACTGTATGGACAACTGGTACCAAATAGAATCCACATTAGATACTGTATGGACAACTGGTACCAAATAGAATCCACATTAGATACTGTATGGACAACTGGTACCAAATGGAATCCATGTTAGATACTGTATGGACAAGTGGTACCAAGTAGAAACCATGTTAGATACTGTATGGACAACTCACAAACACACACAGGCAAATGTGTACCATTTTTAAGATATTAAAAAACGAAAGTTGTCTTTTTTGCAGCTCCTCCACGTTGAGAGCTGGAAGGTGTGCCACCTTCATGAAAGGAACGAGGTCCATTAGCTGAGTGCTACACGTTGGTCTCCAGGCCGTTCATGTCGATGGAACAGTGCTCCTTGTCCCTGTGGCCTCTCTTGTGGTGAGAGGTGAGCGCCTGTTTCCTCTTCTCCGTCGGTCGGACGCCCTCCTCCAGCTGGATCAGCCGCGCCACGTCCGGGGACAGGTGGTCCTGCCGGCTGCCCGCCGGAGGTGGCTGGTAGCAGCCGTTCTTCTGGTTCTGGTAGGTCATCATCTGCTGGATGCTGATCATGGGCTTCGTCTCGCAGATCAGAGGTACCTGGTGGAGGCAGGTAGAAGTAGGTCGGCAAACGGTGGCAAAAGAAGGGTAACACATTTTTGGCAAGCGGGTACAAGAAAGTCAAAAGTGGGTCAAAAAAAGTTTTTAAAAACGTACGTAAACGGGAAAAGGTAAAAAAGTAGTTAAATGTGGGTAAAATAAGGTAAAACAACAATTGGTAAATGGGTAGAAGGTAAGAAAAGTAGGTAAACATAAGTAGAAGAAGATACAACAAGTAGGTGAAAATGTAAAGGAATGTAAAAAAGTTGGTAAGAGGTTGCAAAAGTAGGTAAACCTATGTAGAAAAGGTAAACTGTGGGAAAACATTGGTAGAAGTTTAAAAAGTAGGTAAACATAGAAAAAGGTAAAACAGTAGGTAAACAAGTAAAAGAAGGTGAAAAAGGTAACAAAAAGAAGATTAACAAAAGTAGAAGAAGATAGAAAGTAAAAAAAAGTAGGTCAATGTAGAAGAAGGTAAAACAGTAGGTAAACATAGGTAAAATAAGGTAGTAAAAGAATGTGAAAAAGTAAATAAGAAGGTACAAAAAGTAGGTAAACTGATAAAAGAAATTTAAAAAAAAGTAAGTAAACAGATAAAAGGTTAAACAAGTAGGTAAACAAAAGTAAAATAAGATGGATGGATGAAAAAAGTAGATAAAAGAGGGTAGAAGTTTAAAAAAAGTAGGTAAACATAGAAGAAGGCAAAGCAGTAGGTAAACATAAGTAAAATAAGGTAATAAAATAGGTGTAAAAGGTAACAAAAAGAAGATTAACAAAAGTAAAAGAAGATAGAAGTTTTTAAAAAGTAGGTCAACGTAGAAGAAGGTAAAACAGTAGGTGTACCAAAGCCTATTGTGTGCCTTTAACCAGTTCTGTAATGTTCTTGTGTCTTTAAGTTGATAGGTCAATCTGTGACGTCTTTTCCCCTTTCAAGCACGTCTTTGTCAGAATAGTAATTTGTTTTTAATCAGTGGTGGCAGCCAGCCTTGTGTGCGTTGACGACTAAATACCACACACACACACACACACACACACACACACACACACACACACACACACACACACACACACACACACACACACACACACACACACACACACACACACACACACACACACACACACACACACACACACACACACACACACACACACACACACACACACACACATTCACATCTACCTTTCAGCAATAAAGATGATTAAAGGATTCTCTGGCCGGAATCTGTCCATCGTGTCCCAACTCTAAAAGAACTACTATCCCTTCCTTACATTGGTCCTTTGAGCCGGATAGAGTTCCACCATCAGACACTATGGAGTCATCACCTGCTGATCACCAGCCCTCTGTCAAGCCAAAGAGAGACATTCGACTACCACAGCATCTGGCCCCTTATGATGTCACCCTCCTTCCCTCTCAACTGCCTGCTGCCCAAATCTCCTCACTACCAGTAGGACAACACGGTGAAGCAAGGCCAACCAGAGCTAGGAGTGCGTCAGAGTACCAGTCATCTGCTTCATCACGTCGATCCTCTCGGCGATCGCACGGGCTTCAACTGCTCCAAAATATTCCGGATGTTCAAACAGCTGCCCTAGAGGAGCGAATTAAAGGTTTGGAGCTTGCTGACCTACAGCAAGAAATAGAGGAGGAAAGGAAAGCTGACTTGGAGGCGAAGAGATTGGATGCACAAGCTAAAGAAGGACAAAGACTACAAGAGGATGCTCACCTTGCCAAGGAGAATATGGCAAGGGAAATGGAACGGTGCAGACGCTTAAAGAAACTGGAGAAAGACTTACACATTGCCCGTATTGTCAAGTCTTTCCTGTCGGAGTCTGAAGAGGATGCAATGTCAACAACGTCAGCTCCGCCCGCTGATGACATGCTTCAGCTCCCATCAATAACTCCAATGAAATCCGCTGCCGCTATCCCGACTACACAGCCATTGACAACGATTCCCATTCCTGTCCAAGGTGCACAAACTTGTGTCCCGACTTTAGTAGCCCCCACTACAGCTCCTGTCTCTGTCACCTTGCCTGCATCTGGGTCTTTCACAAGTCAACATATGCCAGTCTTTCCCACATTTAGTTATGCATCAACAATGACACATGCAGCCGCAGTGCCACAAACCATGCAAACTTCTGTACCACAACCACCAGTTCCAGCTGGTGCACCTCCTCCTGCTGGGCAGTATGTTCAATACACATTACCATCTGCTACTCCAGCCCCGGCAGCACCACCCTGGTCCTACCCGGGCATCGAGATGCTGATCGCTACATCCTATGGCATTCCCAAACCAGTACATCCAAGGTTTGAGAATGGCCGGGAAAGTGATTTCGCCCTGCTAGAGAACTTGATGAATAGTCATCCTCACCTCAGCGAGCAATATAAATATCAAGTTCTACTAAATCAGCTCAAACTCCCTAACGCTCTGCAGTTAGCCAAGTCATTCATGTATGACCCAAACCCGTACACGTCTGCGCTAGGGGCTCTACAAGACAAATATGGCCAGCCTAGACAACTAGTACAGAGTGAACTAGGAGCTATTCTTAACTCACCAGCCATCAGAGTGGGGGATGCAGAAGCTTTCGACACCTTCGCTCTCTCAGTTCAGACCTTAGTTGGTATGTTGCGGACTTTAGAGGGACCCCTTGGATGCGAGCTCAAATGTGGTTCTCACGTTGACCGCCTCATAAGTAAAATGCCTCCTGCTCACCGAGACGGATTTATGGAATACTGTCTTTGTCGAGGCATTCTACAGCCAGGTACCAACCAAACTTATACCCTGCCCGACCTGGCATCCTGGCTCCAAGTTAAAGCTCTAGCTAAGCGCCTGGCCAGCCGAGTCACTCACCTCTACAACCCGTGGCCTCCTCCTGCCAAGAGGGATTGTAATAGTCCATGGCCCAAACAAAGGACAGCGTCAATTCTCTTATGTTCTGGTGAGACCGGTAGCAGCCAGAGCACCAATCTGACAAAGTCACAACCCTTTAAACCTAGTCCTTATTGTTCATTTTGCAACAGTAAGGAGCATTACCTCAACTCATGCCTGGACTTCAAGAAACTGAATACCAGTGAGATCAATAACTGGATCCAAGAAGGTAACAGATGCTGGAAGTGCGGTCGTGGCCACAAAGCTGCAGCATGTACGCTTAAACGCCCTTGTAAATTATGCAAAGAGACGCACCTCACAGTCTGCATGACACGATCCAAGAGTCATCTCAACAAGTCCTGATGATGAGTAACCAAAAACCCACAGTCTACCTGGAACAGCCTCAAAGCCCTCAAAGAGTTTTGCTGAAAGTTGTTTAAGTGCTCCTACAAAATGGAGACCGCACTCTAGAGACATTTGCTGTGCTTGATGATGGTTCTGAGAGAACACTCATCCTCCCCTATGCAGTAGAGCAGCTACAACTTGCTAAGCATCCTGAAACCCTTCACCTGAAAACTGTTCAACAAGAAGTAAAAGTGCTCAATGGTTCATCAGTCAGCCTTCACGTCTCCCCCATCTTCAAGCCAAGCAAGAAGTATTGGATTAAAAATGCCTTCACAGCTGAGAATCTGAGCCTATCTCAGCACACATATCCAGTAGCGGCCCTCCAAAAACGCTACGAGCGCCTCAAAGACCTTCCTTTGCTGCCTATCCATCGAGCGCAACCGCTACTCCTTATAGGTTCTGATATGTCTCAGCTTCTTGCTCCTACAGAGCCGGTGCGAGCAGGCCCATCTGGCGGCCCCATAGCAGTTTGTACCAACCTAGGCTGGTCCCTACAAGGTCCGTCTGTGATCTCCGCATCTTCCCATCAGCCTTCCTGTCTGCACGTTACCACTGAATCCCCATATACTGAACCTGAACCGGATGCTACAGAGCTGGGGAAATCCGCCTTCGTTGGAACTATTTCCAGTGCTTCATCTACTCAGCTTACTGATTTCAGTAAGTTCTCAACATGGAAACAGCTTCTACAAGAGACAACTAGCTCGCTTCATGGGGCGGCTGATGCTGGTGCTTCATCCCCCACCTTCCGCCGTGGATTTTCTGCAAGCCGAAAAACTTATATTGCAGAGGGTTCAAGGAGATTGTTTCCCAGAAGAGTTGAGAGCGCTCAAGGCTGGACGGTCTCCGCCTTCAGACAGTCGACTTGCATCACTTTCACCAGAATACGAAGCAGCCACAGGATTACTCAGAGTTGGTGGACGGTTGCGGCATGCGGAGAGTTTAGATTGGGAGAGAATCCACCCTATAATCTTCGATCCAAGCCACCATGTGACAAAGCTTGTCATAAAGGAACATGATGAAGTACTATCGCACCCTGGCCCAGAAAGAGTTCTTGCTGAAATACGACGTAGATTTTGGATCTTAAGGGGCAGAGAAGCAATACGGAAACATCAGTATACATGTCTAGAATGTCGTCGTTGGAAAGCCAAGCCTGACATTCCTAAAATGGCTGATTACCCCCCTGCTCGACTGCGTCTTCATAAGCCACCTTTTCTATTCTGTTTTTTTTTGTTTTGCTTAGTTGGTTTTTTTTTGTTGTTGGTTTTTGTTTTTGTTTTTTGTTTGCTCCATGCTTTTTTTAACCTGTAAAGCACTTTGGTGCAATCTAAAAAGTTGTTGAAAATGTGCTATATAAATAAAGTTGACTTGACTTGACTTGACTATTCAACCGGAGTTGATTGCATTGGACCTCTCCAAGTGAAAATCGGGCGCCGCACAGAGAAATGATGGGGTATTATCTATAAGTGCATGACAACTCGCTCTGTACACTTGGAACTACTGGAGAATCTTGATACGGACGCATTCCTGCTATCCTTAAGAAGATTCATCTCACGACGCGGCAAACCCTGTGAACCTCATAGACTTTCTTCTAGTTTCAACTGCCATACGGACAGTTGGGGGCGGCTGTGTACCAAAGCCTATTGTGTGCCTTTAACCAGTTCTGTAATGTTCCTGTGTCTTTAAGTTGATAGGTCAATCTGTGATGTCTTTTCCCCTTTAAAGCACGTCTTTGTCAGAATAGTAATTTGTTTTCAATCAGTGGTGGCAGCCAGCCTTGTGTGCGTTGACGACTAAATACCACACACACACACACACACAAAACCACACACAAATTCACATCTACCTTTCAGCAATAAAGATGATTAAAGGATTCTCTGGCCGGAATCTGTCCATCGTGTCCCAACTCTAAAAGAACTACTATCCCTTCCTTACAGTAGGTAAACAGGTAAAATAAGGTAGTAAAAGAATGTGAAAAAGTAAATAAGGTACAAAAAAATAGGTAAACGGATAAAAAGTTTTTAAAAAAGTAGGTAAACATAAGTAAAATAAAGTAATAAAGTAGGTGTAAAAGATAACAAAAAGAAGATTAACAAAAGTAAAAGAAAATAGAAGGTTTAAAAAGTAGGTCAACATAGAAGAAGGTAAAACAGTAGGTAAACAGGTAAAAGAATGTGAAAAAGTAAATATGAAGGTACAAAAAAAGTAGGTAAACGGATAAAAAGTTAAAAAAGTAGGTAAACATAAGTAAAAGAAGATGGAAGGATGAAAAAAGTAGGTAAAAGAGGGTAGAAGTTTAAAAAAGTAGGTAAACATAGAAGAAGGTAAAACAGTAGGTAAACATAAGTTGAAGAAGGAAAAAATGTAGGTAAAAAAAAGCTAACAAAAGTAGGTTGGCCTAAGTAAATGAAGATAGAAGAATAAAAAGAAGGTAAAACAGTAGGTAAACAAGTAAAAGAAGGTAAAAAAAAGTCGGTGAAAAAGGTAACAAAAAAGATTAACAAAAGTAAAAGAAGATAGAAGGTTAAAAAAGTAGGTAAACACAGAAGAAGGTAAAACAATAGTTAAACTTAGGTAAAAGAATGTGAAAAAGTAAGTATGAAGGTACAAAAAAGTAAGTAAACAGATAAAAGAAAGTAAAATCAGTAGGTAAAAAAAGGTGACACAAGTAGGTAAACATAAGTAAGACAAGATGGAAGGATTAAAAAAAAGTAGGTAAACATAGAAATAGTAAAACAGTAGGTTAAAAAAAAGTAACAGAGTAAAGGAAGATGGAAGGTAAAAAAGTAGGTATACATAAAAGAAGGTAAAACAGTAGGTAAACAAGTAAAAGTAGGTGAAAAAAGTAACAGGAATATTAACAAAAGTAAAAGAAGCTAGCAGGTTAAAAAAGTAGGTAAACATAAAAGAAGGTACAACAATAGGTAAACATAGGTAAAATAACGTAGTAAAAGAATGTGAAAAATTAAGTAAGAAGGTACAAAAAAGTAGGTAAACAGATAAAAGGTTGCAAAAGTAAGTAAACATAAGTAAAATAAGATGGAAGGATGAAAAAAGTAGGTAAAAGAGGGTAGAAGTTTAAAAAAGTAGGTAAACATAGCAGAAGGTAAACAGTAGGTAAACATAAGTTGAAGAAGTTAAAATATAGGTAAAAAAGGTACCAACAAGTAGGGTAACATAAGTAAAAGAAGATAGAAGTAGGTAAACATAGAAGGTAAAACAGTAGGTAAACAAGTAAATGAAGATAAAAAAGTAGGTGACAACATTAAATCAATGTTGGCTTCTTATGTGGATTTGACATTGAATTTTGGTCATTTCCCAACTATTTTGCAACAATGTTTCAAAAGTCGCTTTCAAAGGTAAATGAAGGTGCAGTGTTACCTCGGATTGAATACGCCTCATATTTCATAGAATTTGTTGATTGATTCAAGTTTTCGCCACAATGTTGCCCTGGTTTTCGTATATACTCTTTAGGTTGTAGTACAGCCAAACATCGGGCAAAACAAGTTAGACTAAAGTGACAAAATCTAGGAACCCCTCGTGTTGGTGACTCTGTGACGACTGGACAGTGTGACTTTTGTCCATTTGAGATTGTGGTCAAGAGAAAACACTTGAATTATTACCCTTTGATGTTTTTGTGCGCGCTCTACTGTTCATAAGCAAGTTAGACGCCTCACCTGTTCGCCTTCTTTAATGAAGTCTTTCCTGCAGATGTGGGCCATGATCCCTGTGGCCAAGGCATCACCCATCACATTGACCATGGTCCTGAATCGATCCCTGCGTGACAACATCTGAAGTCATCTTTTGATCACGTGGAAAGGAAGGCACACGTTATATGACCTACTCTACATTGGAATGTGAGTTTTAATGATTTGACTCAGACCTGGTTTTGATGTACATATGCATGTTTTGGATGATTGTAAATACATGATAATTACATTGTTTAATAAATATGTTTAACCCTGTAAGACCCAAATATAGACAAACCTAAAAAACCTTTCAGATTTTGTAGGAGGAAATTGAAGAGTTAAAAAAAAAAGTTTATGTATGTTTTTAGAGTAATGTTGTAATATTGCAACATTGGGCTTTGACGGGAGCAGAATTTCTGTATTTGTACTCACGTTGTCTGAACAACTAAGGGTTCATTTGCAGGGTTGATTGCTTACTTAGCCCCATAACGGTATATACCATTAATAATAATCACACATTAGTTATATTTTTATGAAGTCATTTATTACAAATATAAAAAATATGAAACAAGATACAACTCTTAAAAAACGCTTTTTCCCCCTCTTTTATAATTGCAACAATTATATAACAAGCTCTAAATGAAATTTGATGCATCTGTTCCACATTAAAGGCCTACTGAAATGATTTTTTTTTATTTAAACGGGGATAGCAGATCCATTCTATGTGTCATACTTGATCATTTTGCGATATTGCCATATTTTTGCTGAAAGGATTTAGTATAGAACGACGTCGATAAAGTTCGCAACTTTTGGTCTGATAAAAAAAAACCTTGCCTGTACCGTAAGTAGCGTGACGTTGTCAGTTGTTCACTCCCTCATATTTTCCTATTGTTTTCAACGCAGCTAGAGCTATTCGGACCATTACCCCATTAATTTGAGCGAGGATGAAAGATTCGTGGACGAGGAACGTTAGAGTGACGGACTAGAATGCAGTGAAATACATTTTTTTTTTCCGCTCTACATAAAATAATGTGACAAGCCATTTTAAATGATGTTGTGGACCACATAAAATTATGTAACGGGCCACTTTAATTGATGTGGCGGGCCACATAAAATGATGTGGCGCGGCACATAAAATGACGTGACGGGCCACTTTAAAGGACGTGGCGGGCCACGTTAAATGGCGTAGCGGACTACATAAAATAATGTGACAAGCAATTTTAAATGATGTTGTGGACCACATAAAATGATGTGACGGGCCACGTAAAATGATGTGACGCAGCACATAAAATGATTCCACAGGCCGCTTTATATCAGTGGTCCCCAACCTTTTTGTAGCTGCGGACCGGTCAACGCTTGAAAATTTGTCCCACGGACCGGGGGGGGGGGGGGGGGGGGGGGGGGGGGGTGTATTTTAAATTTATTTTTATTTTTTTATTTTTTTACATAAATAAATACAATCATGTGTGTTTACGGACTGTATCCCTGCAGACTGTATTGATCTATATTGATATATAATGTATATATTGTGATTTTTATGTTGATTTCATTAAAAAAAAAAATTTTTTTTTTTTTTTTTTTTTTTTTTTTTACATTTCTTGTGCGGCCCGGTACCAATCGGTCCGCGGCCCGGTACCGTGGTTGGGGACCACTGCTTTATATGATGTGAGGCCCCTGGGCTTCGGTCATTTAAAAGCCCACAAGTCCCTACTCACAAAGCCCAGTCAACAGCAATGATGAGAGTGATGTCATCGGTCGGCAGGCCCACGGAGGTCAGCACGATCACCATGGTAACGAGCCCCGCTTGAGGGATTCCGGCTGCACCGATACTGGCCGCAGTGGCAGTGATGCTGAAAGAAACGATACCACATGTTTACAAATAATACCCTTTTTGTTTTCATGAATCCACGGGCTGACTAGTTAGCGAGGGTCTCAAATGTTGCAAAGGCTGCTGGGAGATCATGTTGAATTCAGGTCAGGGACTGAATTTATTTGCATTTTTTTCAGTGGATGGAAAATAAACAAAGCATATTTTTCTTTCCTTCGTAATTAAAGAAGTGATCTGCTAAAATATGTAGTGTGTGCATTTTAAAGGTGCGTGGGGGTGGTGGAATGGTAAACATTTATGCAGAAGAGTATTGACATGCATATACAATACACAAATGATCGTGCGCAAGGACACCTGGGCGGTAGCCAAGCAGCACAGAACGATTCTGGTTCTGGCGTGACAAGGGACACGAGTCACGCGGGTCATACGGGTTTTACCGCCAAAGGATTATGAGGGAAGGAGCACAGCCTGCGGCTCTGGGCAGGGAGGTCTGCTTAATGTTATTACGCCGGGACCATATTCAATCAGAGGGACGCACTGCCTGTCCTGGACCTGCGCACTCAGGTCCACCTGGACCTGCACACTCAGGTCCACCCGCGCCACAGACATCCAGCGACGACCTACGAGTATACGAGTGTTTGTGCCGATTCCAGACTGATTTGGCAGATCTGACTAAGAAGCTCACATGAGGCATAATCTGTGTCATATTTACATTTATGTGTAGGCAGCAAATGCCCTATTTGGCCATATTTGACAGAACGCTGTAAGTGAAGGATGATGATTAATTTCTCATGTTGCACACATGGAACTAATGGAAGATGTAGGCCAGGGGTGTCCAAAGTGCGGCCCGCGGGTCATTTTTTTAACGGCCCCACGGCACATTCTAAAAATACGATGAAAAAAAAAACAAAAACATAAAAAGTGGTATTAAAGAGCAAACAGGTGAAATGTAACAAGAAAATGTTGCATTATTTACTCTAATAACTAGAGATGTCCGATAATATCGCGGCCGATATATGCGTTAAAATGTAATATCGGAAATTATCGTATCGGTTTTTTTATTATCGCTATCGTTTTTTTTTTTTTTTTTTTTTTTTTTTTTTTAAATTAAATCCACATAAAAAACACAAGATACACTTACAATTAGTGCACCAACCCAAAAAACCTCCCTCCCCCATTTACACTCATTCACACAAAAGGGTTGTTTCTTTCTGTTATTAATATTCTGCTTCCTACATTATATATCAATATATATCAATACAGTCTGCAAGGGATACAGTCCGTAAGCACACATGATTGTGCGTGCTGCTGCTCCACTAATAGTACTAACCTTTAACACTTCATTTGACTCATTTTCATTCATTACTAGTTTCTATGTAACTGTTTTTATATTGTTTTACTTTCTTTTTTATTCAAGAAAATGTTTTTAATTTATTTATCTTATTTTACTAATTTTTAAAAAAAGTACCTTATCTTCACCATACCTGGTTGTCCAAATTAGGCATAATAATGTGTTAATTCCACGACTGCATATATCGGTTGATATCGGTATCGGTTGATATCGGTATCGGTAATTAAAGAGTTGGACAATATCGGAATATCGGATATCGGCAAAAAGCCATTATCGGACATCCCTACTAATAACACAAAGCTGCCATGCAGGCTGTTTCTTCCTTTAAAAAATAATGAATCAAAATCAATGTTGTTATGAGTTATTGACCTTTTTAAGACTCCAATTATTATATAATCTCAAATATTCCACTTAAAAATTTTATTGGGGGAAAATATTGCATATTTTGTGTTTTTTTTCCATAAAAAAACAGGGTTTTCCTTGACAAAAATGGCATACAACTTAAATCTTTAAAAGCGTTATATTGACAGATAGACCTAATGTTGATCTAGAGCAGGGGTCAGCAACCTTTTTGAAAGCAAGAGCTACTTCTTGGGTAGTGATTAATGCGAAGGGCTACCAGTTTGATACACACTTCAATAAATTGCCAGAAATAGCCAATTTGCTCAATTTACCTTTAACTCTATGTTATTATTAATAATTAATGATATTTACACTTAATTGAACGGTTTAAAAGAGGAGAAAACACGAAAAAAATTACAATTAAATTTTGAAACATAGTTTATCTTCAATTTTGACTCTTTAAAATTCAAAATTCAACCGAAAAAAAGAAGAGAAAAACTAGCTAATTCGGATGTTTTTGAAAAAATTAAAAAAATAATTTATGGAACATCATTAGTAATTTTTCCTGATTAAGATTAATTTTAGAATTTTGATGACATGTTTTAAATAGGTTAAAATCCAATCTATACTTTGTTAGAATATATAACAAATTGGACCAAGCTATATTTCTAACAAAGACAGATCATTATTTGTTCTAGATTTTCCAGAACAAACATTTTAAAAGAAATTCAAAAGACTTTGAAATAAGATTTAAATTTGATTCTACAGATTTTCTAGATTTGCCAGAATAATATTTTTTTTGAATTTTAATCATAAGTTTGAAGAAATATTTCACAAATATTCTTCGTCAAAAAAACAGAAGCTAAAATGAAGAATTACATTTAAGTGTATTTATTATTCTTTACAATAAAAAAAATACATTTACTTGAACAATGATTTAAATTGTCAGGAAAGAAGAGGAAGGAATTTAAAAGGTAAAAAGGTATATGTGGTTAAAAATCCTAAAATAATTTTTAAGGTTGTATTTTTTCTCTAAAATTGTCTTTCTGAGAGTTATAAGAAGCAAAGTAAAAAAATTAAGGAAATTATTTAAACGAGTGAAGACCAAGTCATTAAAATATTTTCTTGGATTTTCAAATTCTATTTGAGTTTTGTCTCTCTTAGAATTAAAATGTCGGGCAAAGCGAGACCAGCTTGCTAGTAAATAAATACAATTTAAAAAATAGAGGCAGCTCACTGGTAAGTGCTGCTATTTGAGCTATTTTTAGAACAGGCCAGCGGGCTACTCATCTGGTCCTTACGGGCGACCTGGTGCCCGCGGGCACCGCGTTGGTGACCCCTGATCTAGAGATTTAAACCTTGAATAATAATAATAATAATAATACTAAATAATGACACATTTGTAATATTTTTTTTGACGAAAACCTTTTAGCCTGAGTGGAGGCCTAAATGTATCTTTTTTATACATATATTGTATTGTTTTTTAAAATAAAAAATATCAAAATGGCCCCCGCTTGCTTTGATTTTTCAGTGTGCGGCCCTCAGTGGAAAAAGTTTGGACACCCCTGATGTAGGCCATAGTGAAGTTGTTATGTTATTTCTTGTAAGGAATGATGTGTACATGAATTATGATACAAACAAACATTCAAACAACAATTAATGTTAGTTCTTGTAGTTAGGGGTGTAACGGTACACTAAAATTTCAGTTCGGTACGTACCTCGGTTTAGAGGTCACGGTTCAGTTCATTTTCGGTACGGTAAGAAAACAACAAAATATACATTTATGGGTTATTTATTTACCAAATTGGCAAAATCTTTCACCAAAAATATCTTTCTTAGTGGAATATTTGATGTGAAGTAATGGGAACCTTGGATAGGTCAATAATTCATAATAACATTGATTTTGATTCAATATTATGTTTTGAGCAATGACAGTTTGAAAGAAGAAAAAAACAGCTTTGTTTTAATAGTCAACATTGCAACTTTTTCTAAATGACATTTAACCTTTAAGCTTTTTTATTTCACTTTTGTTATGTTTTTGATTATTTTAATAGTATTTTTAGAATGTGCCTTTAAAACATTAGCTGTGGGCTGCAAATGGCACACTTTTGACACCCCTGCTATAGATAATAAAACATTAAATGTGATAAATCTATGGATAAAAAGCAGAGCCTGGCGACGCATGCACGTTTATCATAACTCTCTCTCTCTCTCTCTCTCTCTCTCTCTCTCTCTCTCTCTCTCTCTTTCTCTGCCCCTCCTTCACCAATGATGCTGTTTGTTTTGTTTTTAACCCCTTCTTGACCCTGAACGTACATTGAAAATACACGCAACCCTAACTCAAAATGCCGGACATTTGAGGCATTTAAGAAACTCTGCCCTGACAGCTCCGCAAAAGAGGACATGTGCGGTGAAAAGAAGACGTATGGTCAGTCTATCCTAGCCCGTTAGCTGCTAGCATGCCGTGTGTTGTGCCTTTACGTTGTTTACACAATGTGCGGTACGCTACTTAATATGTCCGTGTCGAAACTCGTCCGGTACACCTCCGAACCGAACCGGAACCCCCGTACCGAAACGGTTCAATACAAATACACGTACCGTTACACCCCTAATGAATTGTGATACAAACAAACAAGTAAACAACAATTAATGTTATTTTTTGTAGTACATACGCTTTCTGGCTAGCTGTGTACAAACAAAACATGAAATAATAATTTACAGATACTCTAATACATACTTGCCAACCCTCCCGATTTTCCCTGGAGACTCCCGAATTTCAGTGCCCCTCCCGAAAATCTCCCGGGGCAACCATCCTCCCGAATTTCTCCCGATTTCCACCCGGACGATAATATTGGAGGCGTGCCTTAAAGGCAATGCCTTTAACGTCGTCAACAACCTGTCGTCACGTTCGCTTTTCCTCCATACAAACAGTTACGTAATATATGCACACACACAAGTGAATGCAAAGCATACTTCATCAACACCCATACAGGTCACACTGATATGGCCGTATAAACAACTTTAACACTGTTACAAATATGCGCCACACTGGGAACCCACACCAAGCAAGAATGACAAACACATTTCGGGAGAACATCCGCACCATAACACAACATCATCAGCGGTCACTCGAACGAGTATGACGATCCTCCTGGTAGGGGTGTATCCCTTTATGGAGGATGCCTGTGCGTGACTTAGTTTTACGTGGGGAGACTGGTGCACAGACAGTCACCACACGATCCTTGACAGAATCGGGTCAGGGTCCAGTGGCATGGAGTCCAAGACAACTGGGGACCCTTTTCTGCTGCAGCCTTCTTCCGCCGTTGAGGTCTTCACCGTATCCCTGGCTAGGGGGCAGTCAGGTACTAGGCCTTTGCCAAGGGCCACCTCGGGTAACAGTAGTAATAATAATAATAATAATAATAGATTTTATTTGTAAAAAAGCACTTTATACTGAGTAAACAATCTCAAAGTGCTACAGTGTATTTAAAAAAAAAAAAAAAAAAAAAAGACTAAATAAATAAATAAATTAAATAAATAAAAAGATAATAAAGAAATAAATAAAAATAAAAACTAGAACAGCCAAATAGCTATAACTAGTATGCATATATCTAAAAAAAAGGCTTTTTTAAAAACATAAACACAACAGAACAAATACCCAGAACCCCTTGCAGCACTAACTCTTCCGGGACGCTACAATATACCACCAAACCCCGCCCCCTCCAACCACGCCCACCTCAATTCTAATCTAGAGATGCCGTTGCTGCCGCCTTACCTAATTGTGATGATTTGCCCAAAGTCGAGCTCGTAGTTATTGACTTGGGCAATAAAGATGGCCGCCACGGCCTCGTAGAGGGCGGTGCCGTCCATGTTGATGGTGGCGCCCACGGGCAACACGAAGCGGATGATGCGTCTGTCAATGTGGTTGTTTTCCAGGAGGCACTTGAAGGTGATAGGCAAAGTGGCGGAGCTGAAACAAAGAGAAGATCTACTTTTGTTGACGTTCACTAAGGCCGCCGTTAGAATAATTGTTTCTAAGTTATCACAAAAAACTTTGTGTTACATTGAGTGCCCGGTGAGAGGCAAAAGCTGTCTTTGAAACCTACCAAGAAGAAGGCTTGTAAAACTCCACTGTGTAAGGGGGAAAGCAACATGAAGGGGTTTCTGTTTTCTTTCATGTATGGTAATCAACAGAAAGATATTGTTTTAAATCAGGGGTCAGCAACCTTTTTGAAAGCAAGAGCTACTTCTTGGGTAGTGATTAATGCGAAGGGCTACCAGTTTGATACACACTTAGATAAATTGCCAGAAATAGCCAATTTGCTCAATTTACCTTTAACTCTATGTTATTATTGATAATTAATGATATTTACACTTAATTGAACGGTTTAAAAGAGGAGAAAACACGAAAAAAATGACAATTACATTTTGAAACATAGTTTATCTTCAATTTCGACTCTTTAAAATTCAACGGAAAAAAAGACGAGAAAAACTAGCTAATTCGAATCTTTTTGAAAAAATTAAAAAAATAATTTATGGAACATCATTAGTAATTTTTCCTGATTAAGATTAATTTTAGAATTTTGATGACATGTTTTAAAAAGGTTAAAATCCAATCTGCACTTTGTTAGAATATATAACAAATTGGACCAAGCTATATTTCTAACAAAGACAAATCATTATTTCTTCTAGATTTTCCAGAACAAACATTTTAAAAGAAATTCAAAATACTTTCAAATAAGACTTAAATTTGATTCTTCAGATTTTCTAGATTTGCCAGAGTAATCTTTTTGAATTTTAATCATAATAAGTCTGAAGAAATATTTCACAAATATTCTTCTTCGAAAAAACAGAAGCTAAAATGAAGAATTAAATTAAAATGTATTTATTATTATTTACAATTTAAAAATTTTTTTTTTCTTGAACATTGATTTAATTTGTCAGGAAAGAAGAGGAAGGAATTTAAAAGGTAAAAAGGTATATGTGTTTAAAAATCCTAAAATCATTTTTAAAGTTGTATTTTTTCTCTAAAATTGTCTTTCTGAAAGTTATAAGAAGCAAAGTAAACACAATTAATGAATTTATTTAAACAAGTGAAGACCAAGTCTTTCAAATATTTTCTTGGATTTTAAAATTCTATTTGAGTTTTGTCTCTCTTAGAATTAAAAATGTCGGGCAAAGCGAGACCAGCTTGCTAGTAAATAAATACAATTTAAAAAACAGAGGCGGCTCACTGGTAAGTGCTGCTATTTGAGCTATTTTTAGAACAGGCCAGCGGGCTACTCATCTGGTCCTTACGGGCTACCTGGTGCCCGCGGGCACCGCGTTGGTGACCCCTATTTTAACCCAAGGACTACAAAGCGGAGAGAAGGCAGGATCTGCCCAATTTCCAGACGACCTCTTTTTGAACCTCCTTTTTCAACTATTATACGAACCTCTTCTTGAACTGTTTTACGGACCTCTTTTTTGAACTGACCTTTTTTGTGAACTGCTTACGACCTTTTCTGTGAACTGTTTACGACTTTTGTCCTTTAGAAACAGCTATGGCCATGTGGTTAGGGAAGGTCCAAATAAAAGAAGGAGGCGTGCAATCTTTTGGCAGAGCGTAATGACACTGTACAAGGGTACAGATGTCCAAGCGTCTCTCCTCAAATTGAGCCAAATTGAATTCTGTCTCTGTTTAATTCTTTGCTTCTTGTCTTGTTTAATAGATGTCATCAGTGTTTGGACCTGACAGCCACGCACCAAGAAAATGCAGGGTTATTTTTTTTCTACCCAAATGCTGGGTTGAGCCTGTTGGGTCATGTTTATGGGTTATTTTGTGAAAAGGTTTGTACGTACTTTATAAGTTACCGTATTACTTGTCACATATGGGCAAGAAATAACACGCTAGTTATCCCTACACCAGCGCCATTATTTTAGCTAGCGTGGCCTAAATGCACCATTAGTTCAGAGGAGTCGGTGGGGGGTGACGTCACACAAATTGGGCGTAGCCGGAACCGGAATTAACACCGGAAGTAGGTTTACGTCATACCTGGTCTCCATTTTGTTTTGCAGTTCTCTAAAGACAACCCCCATTTTAGTTGTAGTCCATACATCATAATGATTTATGACTCCTACTGGCAGAAGTCGGTATTACAACATGTCGTTTGCAAGCACCCAACTTTTGCCTGTAGAGGTCGCGACGTCACCACAACATCTAGACTACAAAAAAGATGGCCGACAATTACAAAACTGCAAGTTGCAATACTGATGTCCGCCTGTTGGGTCCTATTCCCAGAGTGCTTTGCAGCTACACTTTGTGTTTTTGATTCATTTAGGGATTAATTTATTGTTATTTCGTTGCTACTGAAGTGTATTTCTGGTCTTGCTTTATTACAAGCGAGCATCATTAAACAGGTCTGCAGTACCTGGAGGAACTCTGGTCAAAAAATGAAAGACTCCTAACCTGGAAAAGCCAAACCATCAGTTATATATTCCTTCTTTCTCTGTCTGGGTGTGTGTGCCAAGTCAGGAGAGTACAACCTGACCATGTCAGGAGATGTTGGTGTGTAGTGACTGGGAAGACAACAGATGTATACCATAACTTGTAGGTTGACGTTTAAGATAAACATGGAATCTCCACTCCAGGATAGAGCTATCACTTTTGCATTCCGAAGCCTGGTTTTATTGCTTCTTCTCGTGAGAGAGCTAATTCCAGTCCACATGAGAAAATCCAACTAAGGCTCTTTCTCAACCATTATTTACTTAAACCTGGTGGTTCGCTTTCTCCAAACTGAATATAAACATTCACCATATGTAGAACATAATGAGTTAGTTAATTCACTTCACTACAAATATATTACTTTAAGTAAAGTACCACTGATAGTCACACACACACGAGGTGTGGTGAAATTACCCTCTGCATTTGACCCATCCCCTTGTTCCACCCCCTGGGAGGGGAGGGGAGCAGTGAGTTGCTTGTTTGGAACATGTAATTGCAATCAAACTCAGTTTTTAGGGAGAAACAAAGTTAAATACACCTCTAAGAAGAACCAAACTATGAGTGAGGATGGTGTGTGGAATAGCTAAGTCCGTAGGTGAGTCTCCGTTTGTGCTGTGTATATCAATCAATCAATCAATCAATCAATGTTTATTTATATAGCCCTAAATCACAAGTGTCTCAAAGGGCTGTACAAGCCACAACGACATCCTCGGTACAGAGCCCACATACGGGCAAGGAAAACTCACCCCAGTGGGACGTCAATGTGAATGACTATGAGAAACCTTGGAGAGGACCGCATATGTGGGTAACCCCCCCCCTCTAGGGGAGACCGAAAGCAATGGATGTGGAGTGGGTCTGACATAATATTGTGAAAGTCCAACACATCAGCGAAAGTCCAGCCCATGGTGGGGCCAGCAGGAACCATCCCGAGCGGAGACGGGTCAGCAGCGTAGAGATGTCCCCATCCGATGAACAGGCTAGCGGTCCACCCCGGAGCAGAGTAGAAAAGCAAAGAAAAGAAATGGCAGATCAACTGGTCTAAAAAGGGAGTCTATTTAAAGGCTAGAGTATACAAATGAGTTTTAAGATGAGACTTAAACGCTTCTACTGAGGTAGCAGACCGTTTTGGATCTCTACAATTTGGCCAGCTTTTGCAAAAGTCTGCGTTTTTAAAGACAAAAGTATGCGTGTGGACAAGAGGCCTAAACGCAGAGATAAGTATGCGTTTGTTAAGTATCTGTGTTCGTGTGAACATGGCCAAAGACTTAGATTGGTCAGATCTACTCTTAGACTTCGATTGGTCTGGTTTAGTCTTAGACTTAGACTGGTCACATCTAGTCTTAGACTTAGACTGGTCACATCTAGTCTTAGACTTCGATTGGTCTGATTTAGTCTTAGACTTAGATTGGTCACATCTAGTCTAGCGTATGGTGCCAAAACCCCAAATATTTACTCTACCAATACCAGGAGGGTGTGCCTGGGCAAGGATGGCTTCGCCCTATCGTAGTGGGAAAAATAACTGTTGAAATACAAACAAGCAATCCTAATGTCAAAACCAACGAGTCGTTGAAGTGTAATTTAGTAAGGAGCGAGAAACATTCTGGTCACAAATGCTCTTTTGTGCCATTTGTTTACAACTGAATGGAATGGTAATTCCGAATATTTTGGGCAGTTACTGGTCAATCCACAGCGATTAATTCCGCCAGACAACACCTCAATGCTAACGAGGGCGAAATTACACTTATGACTGTCGTTGGGTTTGACAGTAGAATTGTTTGTTTGCATCTTAACAGTTGTTTTTCTCACTACGATAGTGCAAAACCATCCTTGCCCAGGCACACCCTCCTGGTTTTGGTGTATAACTGATTCGGCTACTCTTGCGTTAAAAAAGGTTAGAAAAAATAAAAATAAAGATTGCAGAGTAGTCCTGAGGAGGAGGTCTATGACTCACTAAATTCCTTAATAAGCACTCGCGGAGATATGTCGAGATTCCAAATGACCATAATTTATTTTCACAAACAAAAATATTCTCCGTGGTTAACTTCAACATAATCAAAATAACTTGTTTAGCGGTAAAAAAATGTTAAATGTTTCACTCCTCACTCCTTCAACATGATAGAGGAGGATAAAGGAGCACCCAGCTGTCCTGTCTTCTGAAGTGGCTCACCAGGAGGAGCGTGAGCAGCTGAAAACAATCAAGTCAATCATAATTCATCTCAATAAAACATCCAATAATTCAACAACATCATCATTGGCATTATTTGATTTCATTGTCAAAACAGTTAATAAATAAATAATATAGATAGGCTCCAACAATAACTATTTGGGGTTTTGGAACCTGCCATTAGACTAGATGTGACCAATCTAAGTGTAAAACTAGATGTGACCAAACTAAGTCTATAAGCATGAACTGATGAAGCCTACTTGGATGAGAGTCAGGTACTTCTAGACCTCCACCCCAGATCCCACCTCACTCCTACCCACTTCTCTAAAGTGGGCTGGCTCAAGGTGGAGGACAGAGTTAAACAACTTGCACTGAGCCTAGTCTATAAAATCCGCTACACCTCCCTGATACCGAAGTACATGTCAAACTACTTCCTTAACGTAAATGACCGCCATAACCACAACACCAGGGGGAGCTCCACTAACCACGTTAAACCCAGATTCCGAACTAACAAAGGTCTTAACTCATTCTCTTTCTATGCCACATCAATGTGGAATGCGCTCCCAACAGGTATAAAAGAAAGGGCATCTCTATCCTCCTTCAAAACCGCAATAAAAGTTCACCTCCAGGCAGCTACAACCCTAAACTAACACCCTCCCCGGATTGCTAACAATCAAATGTAAACAATCAAATGCAGATACTTTTTCTTATGCCTTCTGATCTCTCTCTCTCTCTCTCTCTCTCTCTCTCTCTCTCTCTCTCTCTCTCTCTCTCTCTCTCTCTCTCTCTCTCTCTCTCTCTCTCTATGTCCACTACTTGATGTCCATATCCTAACCCCCACCCCCCCCCTCCACACCCCTGATTGTAAATAATGTAAATAATTCATTGTGATTATCTTGTGTGATGACGACTGTATTATGATGATTGTATATATGATAGTATACATCTGTATCATGAATCAATTTAAGTGGACCCCGACTTAAACAAGTTGAAAAACTTATTCGGGTGTTACCATTTAGTGGTCAATTGTACGGAATATGTACTTCACTGTGCAACCTACTAATAAAAGTCTCAATCAATCAATCAATCAAAGGCAAAACTTCTTCTAAGACAAACAAACGTTGCGATTGAATGCCCTGAGATTAAAATGACCTGGATGAATGAGAACATCCATAGACACACCTGTCTATGTAAGACCTTACAGCTCACAGTGCATGTCAGAGCAAATGATAATCAAGAGGTCGAAGGAACTGCCCAAGGAGCTCAGAGACAGAATTGTGGCAAGGCACAGATCTGGCCACAGTTACAAAATAATTTCTGCAGCCTTTAAGGTTCCTCAGCGCACAGTGACCTCCCTAATCCTTAAATGGAAGAAGTTTGGGGTGACCACAACTCTTCTGAGACCTGGTTGTCCAGCCAAACTGAGCGATCATGGGAAAAGAGTCTTGGTGAGAGATGTAAAAAAGAACCCAAAGACTGCTGTGGCTGAGCTCCCTAGATGCAGTAGGGAGATGGGAGAAAGTTCCACAAAGTCAACTATCACTGCAACCCTTCACCAGTTGGGGCTTTATGGCAGAGTTGTTAGACGGAAGTCTCTCCTCAGTGCAAGACATATAAAAGCCTGCATAGAGTTTGACCAAAACACTCCCAGACTATGAGAACTAAGAGCTCATCACCTGCCCAATACAATCCCAACAGTGAAACTATGGTGGTGGCAGCATCATGATATTAGGGTGTTTTTCAGCTGCAGGGACATGACCACTGGTTGCAATTGAAGGAAAGATGAATGCGGCCATGTACAGAGATATCCTGGAAGAAAACCTCTTCCAGAGTGCTAAGGACCTAAGACTTGGCCAAAGGTTGACTTTCCAACAAGACAAGGATCCTAAGCACACAGCTAATACAACAAAGGAGTGGTTTCGGAACAACTCTGTGACCATTCTTGACCGGCTCAGCCAGGGCCCTGACCTAAACCCAATTGAGCATCTCTGGAGAAACCTAAAAATGGCTGTCCACCAACGTTCACCATCCAACCTGACAGAACTGCAGAGGTTGTGCAAGAAAGAATGGCAGAGGATCCCCAAATCCAGGTGTGAAAAACTTGCATCCTTCCCAAGAAGACTCATGGCTGCACGAGCTCAAAATGTTGCTTCTACTCAACACTGAGCAAAGGGTCTGATTGTAGACATTTTTGTTTTTCTGACAAGATGGGATGCGGAGTGTACATTCATGAGAATAAAATTATCTTTTTTGATTTGAGCAAATGGCTGCAATCAAACAAAGAGTGAAACTATTGTTTCTTTTCTCCCCCTATGTCATCATTGTGTCGTTTCTCCACCAGTCTATCATTGTGTCAGCCCCATGTCTTGGCTGGTCCGCAGCTCCTGTTCTCCCACACCTGAAGCCCATGAATGTGCCTGATTGTCAGTTCCTCGAGTGTCTTGCCCAAGGACACAACGGACGTGACTAGGATGGTAGAAGGTGGGGATTGAACCCCAGTAACCAGCAACCCTCCGATTGCTGGCACGGCCACTCTACCAACTTCACCACACCGTCCCAATGTTTTTCTCAAAGGCCTGAACTAATTTTCTCTACAGTCCACTCGCTTTTGGATCCATTGACCTGACAACCTCATCTTCAGTAAGTTCCCTTTCAACATTTTCACTTTTGCATTCCTCCTCACTTTGACTTGTCATTTTACCGTTTTATTCTGTACTCATTTCTTTTCAGTTTTTTTAAACTCTTTGAGCCGCTGGCCTTGAACAACCAAATACTGTACTTGCTTGAGATAGACAGATGAATCGATAGACTTTTATTCATCCCACAATAGGGGAATTAAATGGTTGCAGTGCAGGGGCCGTATTTATCAAGCTTCTTAGAATGACTCCTAAGAAGTCTGCTAAGAGTTGACACAAGAGTAAAGAAATTCTTCGCTGAAAGCTGCACTTAAAAGTTAGTTATCAAGCGTCTTACTCACACTTTCAGCGAAGTGTAGGACTGAATCTTAAGTGTCACACTCAGAGCTGAATTACGACATTACTATGTGCCGTAAACGAAATTTTAGGTGACGTCTTTTCTGTGTCCATAGAAATGACCAATCACGGAAGGGAATCCCTCGTCTAAGAATAAAGAAATATCTTAGAAATATTTAAGTGGACAATGGGAGTGTATATTTTGACAATAAACTACAACATAAAACAATACAAACAAACAAACAAACAATATTGGCAATGAATCAAAAATAAATGTTTCCTTTTTGTTGCATTTTTCCTGCTTCCTGCTCCCAGACCATAGTCGAAGAACGCAGGGGAGACACTTCTCCAGGGCTGATGTATGCTCGGGCAACACCCTTCACTTTACCCGGCAGTGGGTCTCCACAGCGGACGACTTTAGGGTGAATGATGAGTCCGGCGATTAGTTGCAAGTCTTGCTTTATTGATTGCTTGCACACAGCCAATCCAACTAGTCCCCGCCCGCACTCACGCTACTGCTCCCTCTCCCTCTCCCTCTCTAGTGTTGTGTCGTTCGCGAATGATTCGTTCGAACGAACGAATCTTTTGAGTGAACGTACTGAACCGAATAACTTCATGAACTGATTTGTTCCTTTCTCAGTTCAGTTGAGCTCCGCCGCGACCATGCCAGTATGAGTGGAACTGGCGCATTCTGTGACTCACTGAACCCTCGACGTCGGCGAACGACGCAGCCAGCTACTCATCATGAGGGCGGGGTGAGGGACTGAGCGAACGATTCGTTCACCGCGGATTAACGACATGAATCACTCAGTGAACGACAACGCTCTCGCTCTCTGCTCTGCTTGCCCCAATGCCGCGAGTGATTCTCCTCCCGTCGCGGGGATATGTTTCATGCCATTGGCATCCGTTCTCCATTCATTCTCCAAGCTAACGGCTAATGTTGACTCAAGCCAAATGAAAACAAACACACACACGCGCCCCGTCCCCATTATCTCAACACAAAGTTATGAGAGTAGAAGAGACAGAAAGGGCAAGGCTGAGCAGCAGCGACGCGAGGGGGAGGGGCGGTAGTGTTGTGTCGTTCGCGAACGTGATTCAGGTTTGCGCTGCACTCAGTCACTCATTCGGAATCAGGACTCGCAAACCTACTGACACAGAGAACTGACTGTGTCGCGGAGGAGGACGTCACATTGAGGCTCTCGTTCAGTCACTGTGCGCGTCGTTCATTGGGTGCTGAGGGCTTGTGTCGTTCGCGAACTGACACACACCGAGATCTGCCGCTGGGGAAGCTGTTACTGACTGACTCTTGATTCGCCGACCTGCACACAGAACTGCTTCTGCAGAAGTGATTCAGGTTCACATACTGAACTGTGCTGACTGTGGCGCTGTGTCAGTCACTCACTGCCTGGTGTACTGCATGCACAGAGCTGTGTAGGGACTCGCGTTCACCCTATTTGCTGCTTCTCCCGCGAATGTCTGCACTGTACTGTACTACGCAAGCCCCCCCCCCCCCCCTCCCTCCTATTTTTTTTTTGGGGGGGGGGGGGATTCGGTGAACGAGTTTTTTGAACGACTCAATTTAAGGAACTGATTCTAGTGATTCAGTACAGTCAAAAGAACTGCCGATCCCATCACTAGCCCTCTCTTCTCTCGCCCACACACTCACTGACGTCACTCACCTCACATGCTGTCACCTATTAAAGAGCCACACACATACGCTACTCTCATAACATTTTCTTTCCAATTCATTAATTAGGCAACTAATCTGAAACTGGTGTGGGTGGCTCTATATATACTAGCCCACTGCAGACACATGCAGAAATCAACATGGAATCGAAAATTATTAAATCTGTGACAAAAATAATACCCGCTCTGTCTAAACGATACCGTTTGATCAGCTGCTCGTCATCAAACAGCCAGGAATCCTTCCGCTCCCTGAACGTTCGCGCACGTCTCTCTCGCCTCAGTGCCACCCCCCGCTGGCAACTCCTATCCACTTAGGACACCTCTGAAGGTCTCTTAAATATCGTGGAGAGTGGGAGTGATTCTTAGACTTTAGAAAGTTGATAATTAGCTTTTATTCTTACGTTTGAGAGTAGGACTACATTTCGCAAATTCTCAGGACTTAAGTGTAAAATGGCACTCTAAGACGATTGATAAATACAGCCCCAGGTACATGCAGTAAAATAAGTCAAATGTTATAAAAAAGTAATAAATAATATGATTGCACTATGTATAGATAAAAATGCACTGTGGATGTAAGCGTGTTGCTGAAGGAGCTACTCGGGGCCTCCACAGTACCGTGCATGGGCGGAGAGGGATTGGACATTGTGGAATTCAACTTGGTCAGCATCCTTCTGTCCTCAATGCTGCCTAGTGGGCAGCCTAGGACAGAGTCAGCTCTCTTAATCAGTTTAGTAGGTCTGTTACTGTCTCTGACCGTGCTTCACCCAAAGTGTAGGCCACTTTGACCTTTCCTGTACACAGCGTTTAAATTGTGAGACCAGTCCAGTCGTTGAGGTGAACACCCAGGTATTTAAATGAGTCCACTACTTCTATATCTGGGGCCGTACTTATCAAGCTTCTTAGAGTGCCATTTTACACTTAAGTCCTGAGAATTTGCGAAATTTAGTCCTACTCTCAAACTTAAGAATAAAAGCTTTTTATCAACGTTCTTAAGTCTAAGAATCACTCCTACTCTCCACGATATTTAAGAGACCTTCAGAGGTGTCTTAAGTGGTTAGGAGTTTCCAGCAGGGGATGGCACTGAGGCGAGAGAGACGTGCGCGAACATTCAGGGAGCGGAACGATGTTCTGGATTTGTTTGATGACGAGCAGCTGATCAAACGGTATCGTTTAGACAGAGCGGGTATTATTTTTGTCACAGATTTAATACTTTTCGATTCCATGTTGATTTCTGCATGTGGCTGCAGTGGGCTAGTATATATAGAGCCACCCACACCAGTTTCAAATTAGTTGCCTAATTAATGAATTGGAAAGAAAATGTTATGACAGTAGCGTATGTGTGTGGCCGTGAGGTGAGTGACGTCAGTGAGTGTGTGGGCGAGAGAAGAGAGGGAGCGGTAGCGTGAGTGCCGGCGGGGACTAGTTTGTTTTGTATTATTTTGTAGTTTATTGTCAAAATATACACTCCCATTGTCCACTTAAATATTTCCAAGATATTTCTTTATTCTTAGACAAGGGATTCCCTTCCGTGATTGGTCATTTCTATGGACACAGAAATGACGTCACCTAAAATTGCGTTTACGGCACATAGTAATGTCGTAATTCAGCTCTGAGTGTGACACTTAAGATTCAGTCCTACACTTCGCTGAAAGTGTGAGTAAGACGCTTGATAACTAACTTTTAAGTGCAGCTTTCAGCGAATAATTTATTTACTCTTAAGTGAACTCTTAGCAGACTTCTTAGGAGTAATTCTGAGAAGCTTGATAAGTACGGCCCCTAATCTCTGGATGTCTACCTGTGTGGGTGGTGGAGCTAGACGCCGGAAATCAAATCACAAGCTCTTTGGTCAGTGCAGGTGACTACATTCGGTATGCTCTTTGTTGTCATTGCACAAACAGACAGTAAGAGAGAAAGTCCAACACAAATACAAAACAATGAAGTAGACATTGAAAGGGTAAAATAAATGGAATATCTAGGTGTAATAATTGATGATAGAATGAACTGGAAATCGCATATAAAAATAGAACAAGGTATCGATAAACACGTCAAGAATAAATAAAGCAAAATATGATCTGGACCAAAAATCACTTCATATTCTCTACTGCTCGCGAGTGTTAGCCCATCCGAGTTATTGTGCAGAAATATGCGGAATAACTACAAACGTACACTTATTCACTCACGTAACAAAAGAGGTTAGCTAGAATAATACATAGTGTACACTCAAAACCTTTAATTATTGAGTCGGAAATATTAAAACGCAATGATTTGATGCATTTGCAAACAGCTAAAATTATGCACAAAGCAAATTATAACCCGCTACCCAGGAATGTACAACAACTATTCTCGACAAAAGAGGAGAAATGTAACCTTAGAGGAAAATTTCACTTGAAACATTACGAAACCTTTACCATATCAGTATATGGCATTAAAATATGGAATGGATTTAGCAAAACAATGTATTAATATGATCTGGTTTAAGAAACTGTTCAAACTCAAAAGTGTTTACAAAAAAGAAGAATCCTGAAAAACATCTTGAACCTTATTAAAAACTGAGTTAATCTTATTTATCTGCTGTTTGTGTTTCACACTGAGTACAAACAAATGTCTATGAAACTAGCGCTCCAACAAAGTCCTCCTGGTTGTGTTGCTGTAGTCCGCTGCTAATACACCGATCCCACCTACAACTGTCTTCTTTGCAGCCTTCATTGTTCATTAAACAAATTGCAAAAGATGTCCAGAATACTGTGGAATTATGAAATGAAAACAAAGCTTTTTGTATAGGATTCTACGGGTACCATAACTTCCGTTACTCTGACTTCGTCACGCGCATACGTCATCATACCGCGACGTTTCAGCCGGATATTTCCCGGGAAGTTTTAAAAGTCACTTTATAAGTTAACCCGGCCGTATTGGCATGTGTTGCAATGTTAAGATTTCATCATTGATATATAAACTATCAGACTGCGTGGTCGGTAGTAGTGGCTTTCAGTAGGCCTTTAATAAAAACGCATGTCCAACAAAGGGTCTGAAGGAACACTACAGTTCCTGGTACAGTTAGAAATGGTACGTAAACACGACATCATGAAACCACGACAACACCTAATAACTGATATAAAAATAGCCGCCCAATCCGGGGCTGCGGACATGATGTTTTCAGTGGAAGTGACCCAGAGGCGTCACTAGGTAACGACAGCCCCCAGAATGTGAGCCGGTAATTATCGCACATTACTTACACAACAATGTCACCCCGTGTCGATCAATGATTCCAAACATCCTATTATGTAGGAGCATTTGATCCCTTCAATACAAACAGGATGCATCCTTCAGTGTGTCTGATGTACACTTCCAGCTATTGGTTTATTGCAAGGCAAAACTGCAAGATAAGGCGCTACATTTGCTTTGTACTGAAGTGACTTTTGGCATAAATTGTATTTGTCAGGGTAGTTTTAATGCAACATATATTCCACTTATACCTTTTGTGAAGAAGCCACGCTACTTCTACTCCGTTACATTGAGTTTAATTCCGATCGGTTCATAATCGTTATGATTACTGCTTAATTCGGCTCATTAGAGAGACTCCTTCCGGCGGGCACTGTCACATGACCCTGTTTGACCGATCCAACGTGAGCGCGAGTGACATTTGACTCAAACAAACGGAGCCGGGCAGTCACATGGCCGCACTCCAACTGCAAACTGTAAAAAGTGACATGACTATAAGCTGCGATTCATCCTCCGTATATTCAGCTTCAAAAAGATCAGCTTGTCAATCGTCATTTGCCAAAAAAAATAAGCCGTCTTTGTCTTCTATTACCAAGTCTGCTGTGGTTAGAACACACACACGTTTGTTTCCGGAAGTAGGAAGTGCGCTGCTATGGCAACGGACATAAACGCGCTGAGGAAATCAGTTCCGGTATTTCTTAAAATGACCAAAATATGGTAAATATTGAACATATTATATAGTGTTATGAAGGTGTCTGTTACTCCATTATATATATACTTGCAGTGTGTATATTGTACATATTACATGTTGTTATGAAGGTGTCTGTTACTACATTATATATATATATATATATATATATATATATATATATATATATATATATATATATATATATATATATATATATATATATATATATATATATATATATATATATATATATATATATATACACACTTGCAGTGTGTATATTGTACATATTAAATATTGTTATGAAGGTGTCTGTTACTACATTATATATATACTTGCAGTGTGTATATTGTACATATTACATATTGTTATGAAGGTGTCTTACTACATTATATATATACTTGCAGTGTGTATATTGTACATATTACATGTTGTTATGAAGGTGTCTGTTACTACAATATATATATATATATATATATATATATATATATATATATATATATATATATATATATATATATATATATATATATATATATATATATATATATATATATATATATATATATACTGGCAGTGTGTATATTGTACATATTAAATATTGTTATGAAGGTGTCTGTTACTACATTATATATATACTTGCAGTGTGTATATTGTACTTATTACATATTCTTATGAAGGTGTCTATTACTCCATTATATATATACTTGCAGTGTGTATATTGTACATATTACATATTGTTATGAAGGTGTCTGTTACTACATTATATATATACTTGCAGTGTGTATATTGTACATATTACATGTTGTTATGAAGGTGTCTGTTACTACATTATATATATATATATATATATATATATATATATATATATATATATATACACTTGCAGTGTGTATATTGTACATATTAAATATTGTTATGAAGGTGTCTGTTACTACATTATATATATACTTGCAGTGTGTATATTGTACATATTACATGTTGTTATGAAGGTGTCTGTTACTACATTATATATATATATATATATATATATATATATATATATATATATATATATATATATATATATATATATATATATATATATATATATATATATATATATATATATACTTGCAGTGTGTATATTGTACATATTTAATATTGTTATGAAGGTGTCTGTTACTACATTATATATATACACTTGCAGTGTGTATATTGTACATATTACATGTTGTTATGAAGGTGTCTGTTACTACATTATATATATATATATATATATATATATATATATATATATATATATATATATATATATATATATATATATATATATATATATATATACATATATATATATATATACTTGCAGTGTGTATATTGTACATATTAAATATTGTTATGAAGGTGTCTGTTACTAAATTATATATATACTTGCAGTGTGTATATTGTACATATTACATATTGTTATGAAGGTGTCTGTTACTACACTATATATATACTTGCAGTGTGTATATTATACATATTTCATATTGTTATGAAGGTGTTTGTTACAACATTATATATATACTTGCAGTGTGTATATTGTACATATTACATATTTTTATGAAGGTGTCTGTTACTACATTATATATATACTTGCAGTGTGTATATTGTACATATTACATATTGTTATGAAGGTGTCTGTTACTACATTATATATATACTTGCAGTGTGTATATTGTACATATTACATATTGTTATGAAGGTGTCTGTTACTACATTATATATATACTTGCAGTGTGTATATTGTACATATTACATATTGTTATGAAGGTGTCTGTTACTACATTATATATATACTTGCAGTGTGTATATTGTACATATTACATATTGTTATGAAGGTGTCTGTTACTACATTATATATATACTTACAGTGTGTATATTGTACATATGACATATTGTTATGAAGGTGTCTGTTACTACATTATATATATACTTGCAGTGTGTATATTGTACATATTACATATTGTTATGAAGGTGTCTGTTACTACATTATATATATACTTGCAGTGTGTATATTGTACATATTACATATTGTTATGAAGGTGTCTGTTACTACATTATATATATACTTGCAGTGTGTATATAAAACGCTGATGGAGGGTTTTGAAGTTGTTTTAGGGGCTTTGAAGGCTACAACGATGACTTGCATAAGCCGCATCTTCCAAACGTTTTTGGTCGTCTTTAAAATTGTCAAATTAAAAAAAGACATGTCTTCTAGTCTCTCGTCATGATTGTGAACAATAGGCAAGATTCCAAAGAAAGAGCAGTTCCCCTTTAAGCGGGCTGAATTCGATTCTCACCCATGGTTGGGAAACGTACAAAGATGTCACAGCTATCCAAAGGCCATCAGAGCAGATAAAAATGGACAATTATGGCTGTACAAACGTAAAGGAATGTGGTTTTTGTCACAAAGAAGGGCATTCTTTGGATTGCTGTAAGCTAATCAAACAGAGGCCTTACAAGGAAAAACGTTATTTCCCCAAGTCCAAAGGCTTGTGCTTTGGATGCCTGTCACCAGGGCATTTGGGTAAAGGCTGTCAACAAAGACACATTTCTCAAATATGTTCTCAGAAACATCCCAACATTCTGCATTGGGACGGAATGAAGCAACCTGACCAGAGTTCAGCTCCTTTAGTAATGAAACCTGTGGCTGTACCAGGGTGGAGGACGCTCCTTGTGCACTAGCAATCAAAATAGTTGGATCATACGCGTTCTTTGATCCAGGAAGCACTGCAACCTTCTCTACAGAGCATCTGAAGACACGTGTTCTGTTCTGCACCAAAGGAAAGGATAGACAGTGCACATGTCAAAGTACTTGAGTGCTTTGGATGAAAACAAACTTTTGAAGCTCTTACAAGTTGTCACACAGACTGAAATTCCAGGAAAAAGAGAGAACATTACTCAAACGAATTGATGGAAAAATAGGCTTCTTCATAGAAACAGACAGACCAAAAGCCCTTAACCATGAAAGGTTCTGAACATGGAAGGAAATGTCTTACAGTCAAAATAGTAGCAATAAAAACAACACCAAAGCTAGCTCTCTCTCTCTCTCTCTCTCTCTCTCTCTCTCTCTCTCTCTCTCTCCCTCAAAAAAGAGCCTTTTGTGATGATGATGTTTGGAAAATTGCACAAAGGTATAAAGACCAATAGCTGGCAGACTTTGGCAAACATGATAGTTAAAGCTAATTGTACACAACAAAGTCCTGTAAGGCAGTGGTCCCCAACCTTTTTGTAGCTGCGGACCGGTCAACGCTTGAAAATTTGTCCCACGGACCGGTGTAAAAATAAAAAATATATATATATATATATATGTCTTAATTAGATTATCCAAAAAATATCCAAAAAATATATCCAAAAAATATCCAAAAAATATAGATTATCCAAAAAATAGATTATCCAAAAAATAGTGCTCGATACCGTGGTAGAGCGTAATATGTATGTGTGGGAAAAAATCACAAGACTATTTCATCTCTACAGGCCTGTTTCATGAGGGGTTACCTCAATCCTCAGGAATCTCCTGAGGATTGAGGTAACCCCTCATGAAACAGGCCTGTAGAGATGAAATAGTCTTGATTTTTTCCCACACATACATACATATATATATATATATATATTTTTTACATAAATAAATACAATCATGTGTGCTTACGGACTGTATCCCTGCAGACTGTATTGATCTATATTGATATATAATACATATATTGGTTTTTTATGTTGATTTCATAAAAAAAAAAAAAAATTAAATTTCTTGTGCGGCCCTGTACCAATCGGTCCGCGGACCGGTACCGGGCCGTGGCCCGGTGGTTGGGGACCCCTGCTGTAAAGTTTATAAATGCTGCGCCGGTCAATACTTCAATAACTGGTTGACTGTACACTGCAAAAAGTCAGTATTCAAAAACAAGAAAAAAAAAAAGCAAAAATGAGGGGTATTTTACTTGAACTAAGCAAAATGATCTGCCAATAGAACAAGAACATTTGGCTTGTCAAGATTTTCCAAAACAAGTCAAATTAGCTAACCTCAATGAACCCCAAAATACCTTCAAATAAATATATTCTCACTAATAACAAGTGCACTTTTCTTGGTAGGAAAAAAAAAGAGACCTTTTTGCGCAATATGTTGAAAAATATTCTTAAATGAAGTAAATGCTAGTGCCATTATCTTGACATAATATCTTTAAGATTAAGATTAAGATTTAATCTTAATCTTAAAGATATGCGCTCAGCATTACATTTCTTGAAACCATCAAGTTTATGCTGTAGTGCAGTGGTGCCCAACCACCGGGCCGTGGCCCGGTACCGGTCAGCGGACCGATTGGTACCGGGCCGCGCAAGAAATTTAATTTAATTTTTTATTTTATTTTATTTTTTTAATTAAATCAACATAAAAAACACAATATATATACATTATATATCAATATAGATAAATACAGTCTGCAGGGATACAGTCCGTAAGCACACATGATTGTATTTCTTTATGAAGAAAAATAAATAAAAAAATACCCCCCCCCCCCCCCCCCCCCCCGGTCCGTGGGTCAAATTTTCAAGCGTTGACCGGTCCCCAGCTACAAAAAGGTTGGGGACCACTGCTGTAGTGGATTGTCCGAAGCTTAAACAGCAACAAAAGTGAATTTAGTACAAAAAGTTTATTTACCCATTATCAAGTCAGATTGAGTTGTCCATGCAGACACACAAAACGTCTTACGGAGGGCTCACAAAAAGCAATCTCTCTCGAGTCTCCTGCCAGTTTTATCTGTCTCTTCGTGCGTCATTGTTTTTTCTCGTGCGTCACTCTTGTGGTCTGCGACATGTTTGTTTTTGCAACATCCTTGGATTCCTTAATCATACTTAAACAATCCAAACATTCTGTAGACAGGTTGGCACGACTTAATATTCACTTTTGTCCCACACCCGGTTCATTCAATGGCACAGAATAGAAGAGAAATTAAATGAACGTACATTCTTGACAGACATGAAATATAGGTCAAAGGTCAGAAATTCTACTACAATACTAAAAAGTAATTTATTGTTCTTAAAGGCCTACTGAAAGCCACTACTAGCGACCACGCAGTCTGATAGTTTATATATCAATGATGACATCTTAACATTGCAACACATGCCAATACGGCCGGGTTAACTTATAAAGTGACATTTTAAATTTCCCGCGAAACTTCCGGTTGAAAAGGTCTATGTATGATGACGTATGTGCGTGACGTCAATGGTTGAACCGGAAGTATTCGGACACATTGAATCCAATACAAAAAAGCTCTGTTTTCATCTCAAAATTCCACAGTATTCTGGACATCTGTGTTGGTGAATCTGTTGCAATTTGTTTAATGAACAATGAAGACTGCAAAGAAGAAAGCTGTAGGTGGGATCGGTGTATTAGCGGCTGGCTGCAGCAACACAACCAGGAGGACTTTGAGTTGGATAGCAGACGCGCTATCCGACGCTAGCCGCAGACCGCATCAATGATCGGGTGAAGTCCTTCGTCGTGCCGTCGATCGCTGGAACACAGGTGAGCACGGGTGTTGATGAGCAGATGAGGGCTGGCGTAGGTGGAGCGCTAATGTTTTTATCATAGCTCTGACGAGGTCCCGTAGCTAAGTTAGCTTCAATGGCGTCGTTAGCAACAGCATTGCTAGGCTTCGACAGGCGGCACAGCATTAACCGTGTAGTTACAGGTCCAGTGTTTGGTTCGGTGTCTCCTGATAGTAGTATTGTTGATCTTCTGTCTATCCTTCCAGTCAGGGGCTTATTTCTTTTGTTTCTATCTGCATTCAAGCACGATGCTATCACATTAGCGCCGTAGCTAAAGTGCTTCACCGATGTATTGTCGTGGAGATAAAAGTCACTGTGAATGTCCATTTCGCGTTCTCGACTCTCATTTTCAAGAGGATATAGTATCCCAGGTGGTTTAAAATACAAATCCGTGATCCACAATAGAAAAAGGAGAGAGTGTGGAATCCAATGAGCCAGCTTGTACCTAAGTTACGGTCAGAGCGAAAAAAGATACGTCCTGCACTGCACTCTAGTCCTTCACTCTCACGTTCCTCATCCACGAATGTTTCATCCTGGCTCAAATTAATGGGGTAATCGTCGCTTTCTCGGTCCGAATCGCTCTCGCTGCTGGTGTAAACAATGTGGAAATGTGAGGAGCCTTTCAACCTGTGACGTCACGCTACTTCCGCTACAGGCAAGGCTTTTTTTTTATCAGCGACCAAAAGTTGCGAACTTTATCGTCGATGTTCTCTACTAAATCCTTTCAGCAAAAATATGGCAATATCGCGAAATAATCAAGTATGACACATAGAATGGATCTGCTATCCCCGTTTGAATAAAAAAAGATTCATTTCAGTAGGCCTTTAATGGAAAGGCAACAAGGCAACCGCTTGTTACTCTCGGGGTCTATGGTCTAAAAATGCATTTTTCCATGGATAACATGACATCATCGCGCCAAGTGCGTGCTCTTTCAGTCAATTAGTGTGCATATATACAGCCCGGCCCCCGGCCCAAAAATGTTTTAATTGTAATTTTGAAGAATTTACCTGAATGTGCATGAACTATTTCTGTTCAAAATTGTTAGAAATGTCACATGTTAAATATTTGAATATTAAAGGCCGATTAATGATTTTTTTTTATTTAAACGGGAATAGCAGATCCATTCTATGTGTCATACTTGATCATTTCGCGATATTGCCATATTTTTGCTGAAAGGATTTAGTAGAGAAAATCGACGATAAAGTTCGCAACTTTATCGTGACGTCACAGGAGCTAGTATTCCTCACAATTCCCCGTTGTTTACAATGGAGCGAGAGAGATTCGGACCGAGAAAGTGATGATTACCCCATTAATTTGAGCGAGGATGAAAGATTCGTAGATGAGGAACGTTACAGTGAATGACTTGAGAGACAGTGATGGACCTATCTTTTTTCGCTCTGACCGTAACTTAGGTACAAGCTGGCTCATTGGATTCCACTCTCTCCTTTTTCTATTGTAGATCACAGATTTGTATTTTAAACCAGCTGGGATACTATATCCTCTTGAAAATGAGAGTCGAGAACGCGAAATGGACATTCAGTGCCTTTTATCTCCACGACAATACATCGGCGAAATGCTTTAGCTACGAGCTAACGTGATAGCATCTTGCTTTAACTGCATATAGAAACAAAAGAAATAAGTATAGATAGAAAATCAACAATACTATTAAACCGTGGACATGTAAATACACGGTTAATGCTTTCCAGGCTGGCGAAGGTTAACAATGCTGTGCTAACGACGCCATTGAAGCTAACTTAGCAACCGGACTGCACAGAGCTATGCTAAAAACATTAGCTCTCCACCTACGCCAGCCAGCCCTCATTTGCTCATCAACACCCGTGCTCACCTGCGTTCCAGCGATCGGCAGAAGGACGAAGGACTTCACCCGATGCATTTGGCGGCCCGGAGACGTAGGAAGTCAAGGTGAAGTCGGCGGCTAGCGCGGCTAGCGCTCCAACAAAGTCCTCCTGGTTGTGTTGCTGTAGTCCGCTGCTAATACACCGATCCCACCTACAACTGTCTTCTTTGCAGCCTTCATTGTTCATTAAAAAAATTGCAAAAGATGTCCAGAATACTGTGGAATTATGAAATGAAAACAGAGCTTTTTGTATAGGATTCTACGGGGTACCATAACTTCCGTTACTCGGACTTCGTCACGCGCATACGTCATCATACCGCGATGTTTCAGCCGGATATTTCCCGGGAATTTTAAAATGTCACTTTATAAGTTAACCCGGCCGTATTGGCATGTGTTGCAATGTTAAGATTTCATCATTGATATATAAACTATCAGACTGCGTGGTCGCTAGTAGTGGCTTTCAGTAGGCCTTTAACTGTCAGTTTACTGTACTGTGCCAACTGTACTACTATATGAGTACCTGTTTTCTATTGTTTCATTGGAAATAAAACAGCAAAGTCCATTTGGCCGTCATCCGTTTGAATTATGAGACAATTGTGTCAAAGTCATAATTTTTTTTTTCATGCTTGAAATAAGAAATGATGACTTTAAAAAAAGTACTTGTATACTTGTGAGTGTTGATGACACAGCTTTGCAACACTTGATATTCTAGTTTCAAGCATGTTTTACTCAATATAGGTCATCAAATCTCAGCAACAAGCTGTAATATCTTACTGTGATCATTTAGGACCAAAACCCTTAAAACAAGTAAAACACTCTAACATGAAATCTGCTTAGTGAGAAGAATGATCTTATCAGACAGAAAACAAGCAAATATCAGCCTTATTTGAGATATTTCATCTTATTTAGATTTCAGTTTTTGCAGTGTAGGTCCTGGTCCGTAAGGGACTGCGTCTGAGTCTGGACTTGTCCGTCAGTTAGTGATCCCTGCTCTAAGGACTGTAAATAGTTAATTGTTTTGCAAAGACAATTAGGGGCCGGTATGTTAGAGCCACAGGTCATATTTGATACAAGCTGCATATGTTTACATACACTATAAAGTTTTAGTAATTCAAATGATACAATCATGGCTGTGTATTTGGTATTTTGGTATTTATATTACATCATCTCTCATTGCATATTAATGTATCTGCGTAATTAGTATACTCTGCTTTTGTGTTGATGTCGTAAAGCGGCAGTAAGTGCTGTAAAAAGGGTAAAGGTGCTGGAGCCTGCGGGGTCCAAATGAATGCATGATTAGTCTGCGTTTATAGGAAATGATTGTGATATCTTTTTTGACAGCCCTACAGTAATACTACTACTTGAAAGAAGTGTAGAACGATGTGTAAAAGAGCTGTATGGTTCAGTCAGCAATATCCATCAATTGTTTAATATGGAGGTTAATTTGTGATTTTATTACAAAAGCCATTTTTTTGACACTGAATTTATGGAACTGAAATGTTAAAATTCAGTGTAAAAAAAATCAGTGTAAAAAATTCAGCGTATAAAAATTCAATGTAAAAAATTCAGTGTTTAAAAATGAATTGTAAAAAAATACAATGCATAAAAAATAATTGTAAAAAAAAATCAGTGTATTAAAAATTCAGTGTAAAAAAATTAAATTGATAATAGTTCATTGTAAAAAATACAGTGGATAAAAAAATAATTGTAAAAAAAAATGAGTGTATTAAAAATTCAGTGTAAAAAAATTAAATGGATAAAAGTCCATTGTAAAAAATACAGTAGATAAAAAATAATTGTTAAAAATATCACTGTATTAAAAATTCAGTGTAAAAAAATTAAATGGATAAAAGTTAATTGTAAAAAATACAGTAGATAAAAAATATTTGTAAAAAAAATCAGTGTATTAACAATTCATTGTAAAAAATTAAATGTAAAAAAATTCAGTGTAAAAAAATCAGTGTAAGAAATTCAGTGCATAAAAATTCAATGTAAAAAAATTCAGTGTTTAAAAATTCATTGTAAAAAATACAATGCATAAAACATTATTGTAAAAAAAAATCAGTGTATTAAAAATTCAGTGTAAAAAATTAAATGGATAAAACTTCATTGTAAAAAATACAGTGGATAAAAAAATGATTGTAAAAAAAAAATCAGTGTATTAAAAATTCAGTGTAAAAAAATTAAATGGATAAAAGTCCATTGTAAAAAATACAGTAGATAAAAAAATAAATGTTAAAAATATCAGTGTATTAAAAATTCAGTGTAAAAAAATTAAATGGATAAAAGTTCATTGTAAAAAATACAGTGGATAAAAAAATAATTGTAAAAAAAAATGAGTGTATTAAAAATTCAGTGTAAAAAAATTAAATGGATAAAAGTCCATTGTAAAAAATACAGTAGATAAAAAATAATTGTTAAAAATATCACTGTATTAAAAATTCAGTGTAAAAAAATTCAATGGATAAAAGTTAATTGTAAAAAATACAGTAGATAAAAAATATTTGTAAAAAAAATCAGTGTATTAAAAATTCATTGTAAAAAATTAAATGTAAAAAAATTCAGTGTAAAAAAATCAGTGTAAGAAATTCAGTGCATAAAAATTCAATGTAAAAAAATTCAGTGTTTAAAAATTCATTGTAAAAAATACAATGCATAAAACATTATTGTAAAAAAAAATCAGTGTATTAAAAATTCAGTGTAAAAAAATTAAATGGATAAAACTTCATTGTAAAAAATACAGTGGATAAAAAAATGATTGTAAAAAAAAAATCAGTGTATTAAAAATTCAGTGTAAAAAAATTAAATGGATAAAAGTCCATTGTAAAAAATACAGTAGATAAAAAAATAAATGTTAAAAATATCAGTGTATTAAAAATTCAGTGTAAAAAAATTAAATGGATAAAAGTTCATTGTAAAAAATACAGTGGATAAAAAAATAATTGTAAAAAAAATGAGTGTGTAAAAAATTCAGTGTATAAAAATTCAATGTAAAAAAATTCAGTGTAAAAAAAATCAGTGTAAGAAATTCAGTGCATAAAAATTCAATGTAAAAAAATTCAGTGTTTAAAAAGTCATTGTAAAAAATACAATGCATAAAACATTATTGTAAAAAAAAATCAGTGTAGTAAAAATTCCGTGTAAAAAAATTAAATGGATAAAAGTTCATTGTAAAAAATACAGTGGATAAAAAAATTATTGTAAAAAAAAATCAGTGTATTAAAAATTCAGTGTAAAAAAATTAAATGGATAAAAGTTCATTGTAAAAAATACAGTGGATAAAAAAATGATTGTAAAAAAAAATCAGTGTATTAAAAATTCAGTGTAAAAAAATTAAATGGATAAAAGTCCATTGTAAAAAATACAGTAGATAAAAAAATAAATGCTAAAAATATCAGTGTATTAAAAATTCAGTGTAAAAAAATTCAATGGATAAAAGTTCATTGTAAAAAATACAGTAGATAAAAAATATTTGTAAAAAAAATCAGTGTATTAAAAATTCATTGTAAAAAAATCAGTGTATAAAAATTAAATGTAAAAAAATTCAGTGTAAAAAAAATCAGTGTAAGAAATTCAGTGCATACAAATTCAATGTAAAAAAATTCAGTGTTTAAAAATTCATTGTAAAAAATACAATGCATAAAACATTATTGTAAAAAAAAATCAGTGTATTAAAAATTCAGTGTAAAAAAATTAAATGGATAAAAGTTAATTGTAAAAAATACAGTGGATAAAAAAATGATTGTAAAAAAAATCAGTGTATTAAAAATTCAGTGTAAAAAAATTCAATGTATAAAAGTATCAGTGTAAAAAAATTTGGTGTTTAAAAATGTATTGTAAGAAAATACAGTGTATAAAAAATAATTGTAAAAAAAATCAGTGTATAAAAATTCAGTGCTGAAAAATTCAGCGTTGAAAAATTTGCTGCTTCAAAAAGCAAGACTCACTTCCGGTAAAATAATCCTGAAGCAATCGATCCTGTCTCAGAAACCAGCCAATGAGGTGGTGAGTTTGAAGTCACGTGACACGGGTCTTGCAAAACGGCATAAAAAAAGCGCTTAAATGGGCTACCTGGGCATAACACAACATCATTAACATTCCAATGCAGCCGGCTGAATATTTTCAAACTATAGAAATGATTCCAATGTTTAGAATCTGCGCATCTGAGTGACGTGCAAAGCTCTGCTTCATGCAGACCGGGCACAAACAGAGTGGGCGGGGCTTGTTTACACAGCAAAAAGCCTGATAGCTCGTGTCAAACGGAGGCAGATTTCTACAACAAAGTTCTGCAGAACATTGACACTAAAACCAAATGTAGATTATTTTTTTAACCCTTTTCTTTTATGTTTCGCCGTGTTTGATGCATCTTTGTTGTTCTTGCTGGATTATAAAAGATCAAGGAGGTGGTCTGGAAAGTAGAGGAGCGACGTTCATATTCTCTCAATATTCAGTGTTTTACTGTTCATAGTTAATATTGTCAATCTCACATTCTGTATTTTCATGTACCGTATTTTACGGACCATAGGGCGCACCGGATTATTAGGCGCACTACCGATGAGCGGGTCTAGTCAGGTTTATTTTCATACAAAAGGCGCACCGCATTATAGGGCGCATCATATTATTATTTTTTTTCTAAATTGAATACACTTCCTTGTGGTCTACATAACATGTAATGGTGGTTCTTTGGTCAAAATGTTGCAAATTTTCAGGACTTATGCAGATCCCAAATACAGATCAGCAGGTACCAGAATGTAAGAAAAGTTGCTTTTGCATAATACTACGAAACAAAACGCCAGATAATTGTCTTACCTTATACACACACCATAATAATACTTGTAATGTTGAAGCGCAGTACAATCCATCAAGCGGTGCGGCTTCATAGCTTACCAAAGTCGTACTAAAACATTTTGATAGATTTTTGAGCGCCGTGTGTAATGTTCTATATTTTCAATGGAGCATATTACATTTTGGTGTTGTTTTCCTGAGTCATATTGCAGTCTACACATATCTCTTATGTGTGACTGCCATCTACTGGTCACACTTATTATTTCACCAGGTACCAAATAAAATAGCTTTGAGGTCGGTAAGCACAACCCAAATTTTTCCGTACACTAGGCGCGTTATAAGGCACTAGGGATGATGCTCGAAACCGGTTTTCCCGGTTGTTCGATAAGAAAAGAACCGAGTCCTCGGACTCGAATCCCTTTTTGAGAACCGGTACCCGTTATCGAGACCACTATAGTAAAGAAAAAGAGTTGGTTCTTTATTCGAATCCCTGAGAACAAATCCCTTCCCACAGGAAATGCCCTGTGGGACGGCAATGTTATCTCCATTTGATTGTAGACTCTTACTGACACCTTGTGGCGATATGAAAATACTACGCGTCATTAGTTTGGGCACTTGCGGGTTGGCGACGTCAGTTCAGTTCATGAAACAATTGAGAAGTAGACAAGTTGTGTTAGCTTCTACAAGCCTTGGAAAAGATAAGTCTGTAAGAAAACTGTTTAACTTGTTTATGTAACTCAATATTAAGGTGGAAAGTGGTTAAGTTTGATAATAAGATGTCTATTGAAAACGAGTTTTGTGCACTGTTTCAATGGATGTTTTGAGGACTTAAAATGGCTGCCAGTCGTGTATTTCCACCATCGAAATAGTTTCAACACTCAGAAGTATTTGTTTGATGATAGTACTGTATATTTGTGTGAAGCTGATATTTACATATTGTGTATTACATTTCAGTATGTTAATTGAATCACATAGCTTATACATTTGTCATTGTGTGTATTTTAGTTTAAAAAAATAAAAAATAACAGTCCAGTGCAAGACAAAAGTAAAGATAGGAAAATACAAAGCAAGATCAGCAACAATAAAGAGCCTAAATGGATTAATCTGCTTTGGAACTTTATTAGACGTCTTGGATTGTTTGTTAGCTGTCTGCCAAACTGTATAACCTCAACACGTACAGTGAGGGCAGAACAGGCAATATGCAATTATTGCCAGGCTTCGCTCTCATGTAAGGGAAGAAGAATTGTTGATTGATGACTGTGGTGTTCTTAGTGTCATAGTGTGTGTAGTTAGTATGTTCCAATAGCAGCAGAAGTGCACTTTTCGGAGAGCTGTATTATTTTCCGTTTTGTTCCCAAGGGACTGATTTTATTTAACATTATATTATTATTTATACACCTATAGTGATCACAGAGACAGGTTGTTTTTGTGTTACTGTATATATTAGTTTTTCTGAAAAATCACACTTAATATACTTTGGGTGTAACAGTCAATATTTATTTATTTATTTATTTATTTATTTTTTTTATAAAATAAAAGTGAACTTTTGTTAAACCAAATATTGTGTTTTTTTCCATATACAACAACCTATCTGGAATCGGTAAGAGAATCGATAAGGAATCGGTTCGATAAGAGGATTCCATAATGGGCCCGAACTCGATCATTTCTGATCAAACATCATCCTTATAAGGCACACTGTCGAGTGTTGAGAAAATGAAAGGATTTCAAGTGTGCCTTATAGTCCGAAAAATACGGTACATTCTGAGTGTCTCAGTCAGTAAATAACTAAACAGACCATCTCAAAAAACGGAATTAACTTTTTTTTGAAATTTTTATACACTGAATTTCAAAACACTGCATTTTTAAGCACATGCATTTTTCCAACACATTTTTTTCAATGCAATTGAGAGGGACAAACGGTAGAAAATGGATGGATGGGTGGAAATTGTCAACATAGTTTGATGTAAAAAAAAAATTCAGTTCATAAATTCAGTGTCAAAAACAAGCTTTGGTGATAAAGACACAAATGAAGCTCTATATTGGGAACATTTCCAAAGTGCATAGAGTAGTCCATATCTACCTGGAGGAGGTGGCCAAGGAAATGAGCAGGGCCTGCAGGATTCCTCTGATGTAGACAATGGGGCTCTTCTTGGTGATGAAGAAGTACATGGCGGGGAGGATGAACAGACCATGCAGTACCAAACCCATTACCACCGTGATGGCATAAAAGCCCAACTTCTTCCCCATCGCTGATGGATCGTCCATCTCCAAGATCTTCCCGGCCACCAGGAAGACAATCCCAAAGGGGAAATACCTGAGAAGGGACAGCAAACATGTTAGGACTGAGCTACCGATTATGAATGATTGTTACGGTTCTTACCAGATGACGATGGCAACAATCTTCAGGACCGCTTCATTCACACTCTGGCAGAAGTTCACCAGTGCGCTTCCGTTGGGCCCCATTCTGCCCAGCATGATCCCTGGAAGAAACACGTTCAGCGCGGAACACGCACGGTTTTTAGAATCCCGTACGAGAGCCTCTTACCCATGGTGGCCGAGAAAATAACGATCCCCAGCACGTTCATGCCCTCGCTTGTACCGGGCGATGTTTTCATGATGACGTCCGGCGGCGGCGTGAGATCCAGGGAGAAGTTCTGGATGTCGGTTCCGTTGTCATCCTGGATACCGTAGATGTACACCCTCCGAGTGGTCGTCTCATCCAGGAGCTGAGCTACTGTTGGCTTGGGGATGTACTCAGGAACTCTTTGGGTTCGATACTTGAAACCAAAAGGTAGAAAGGGGGTCTTAGTGTTGGAATAATTGTTTCAAAGTTATCACAAAAACTTTGTGTTACACTGAGTGCCTGGTGAGAAGCAAAAGCTGTCTTTGGAACCTACCAAGAGTAAGGCTCGTAAAACTCCACTGTGTAGGGGGGGGGGGAAGCAAAATGAAGGTGTTCTGTTTCTTTCATGTATTGTAATCAAACAGAAAGATATTGTCTGACCCAAGAACTACAAAAGCAAACTCTTTTACAAACCTGTTTTTGAACTTTTTTACGAACCTCTTCTTTGAACTGTTTTACGACCTTTTCTGTGAACTGTTTACGACCTCGTCCCTTAGAAGCAGCTGTTGCCATGTGGTCAGAGAAAGTCCAAATAAAGTGGAAGGCGTACAATCTTTTGGCAGAGCGTAATGACACTGTACAAGGGTACAGATGTCCAAGCGTCTCTCCTCAAATTGAGCCAAATTGAATTCTGTCTCTGTTTAATTCTTTGCTTCTTATCTTGTTTAAAGGCCTACTGAAAGCCACTACTAGCGACCACGCAGTCTGATAGTTTATATATCAATGATGACATCTTAACATTGCAACACATGCCAATACGGCCGGGTTAACTTATAAAGTGACATTTTAAATTTCCCGCGAAACTTCCGGTTGAAAACGTCTATGTATGATGACGTATGCGCGTGACGTCAATGGTTGAATTGGAAGTATTCGGACACCATTGTATCCAATACAAAAAGCTCTGTTTTCATCGCAAAATTCCACGGTATTCTGGACATCTGTGTTGGTGAATCTTTTGCAATTTGTTCAATGAACAATGAAGACTGCAAAGAAGAAAGCTGTAGGTGGGATCGGTGTATTAGCGGCTGGCTGCAGCAACACAACCAGGAGAACTTTGACTTGGATAGCAGACGCGCTATCCGACGCTAGCCGCCGACCGCATCGATGATCAGGTGAAGTCCTTCGTCGCTCCGTCGACCGCTGGAACGCAGGTGAGCACGGGTGTTGATGAGCAGATGAGGGCTGGCTGGCGTAGGTGGATAGCTAATGTTTTTAGCATAGCTCTGTGAGGTTTCGTTGCTAAGTTAGCTTCAATGGCGTCGTTAGCAACAGCATTGTTAAGCTTCGCCAGGCTGGAAAGCATTAACCGTGTAGTTACATGTCCATGGTTTAATAGTATTGTTGATCTTCTGTCTATCCTTCCAGTCAGGGGCTTATTTCTTTTGTTTCTATATGCAGTTAAGCCCGATGCTATCACGTTAGCTCCGTAGCTAAAGTGCTTCACAGATGTATTGTCGTGGAGATAAAAGTCACTGTGAATGTCCATTTCGCGTTCTCGACTCTCATTTTCAAGAGGATATAGTATCCGAGGTGGTTTAAAATACAAATCCGTGATCCACAATAGAAAAAGGAGAGAGTGTGGAATCCAATGAGCCAGCTTGTACCTAAGTTACGGTCAGAGCGAAAAAATATACGTCCTGCACTGCACTCTAGTCCTTCACTCTCACGTTCCTCATCCACGAATCTTTCATCCCGGCTCAAATTAATGGGGTAATCGTCGCTTTCTCGGTCCGAATGGCTCTCGCTGCTGGTGTAAACAATGTGCAGATGTGAGGAGCCTTTCAACCTGCGACGTCACGCTACTTCCGATACAGACAAGGCTTTTTTTATTAGCGACCAAAAGTTGCGAACTTTATCGTCGATGTTGTCTACTAAATCCTTTCAGCAAAAATATGGCAATATCGCGAAATGATCAAGTATGACACATAGAATGGATCTGCTATCCCCGTTTAAATAAAAAATAATCATTTCAGTAGGCCTTTAATGTGGAACAGATGCATCAAATTTCATTTAGAGCTTGTTATATAATTGTTGCAATTATAAAAGAGGGGGAAAAAGCGTTTTTTAAGAGTTTTATCTTGTTCCATATTTTTTATATTTGTAATAAATGACTTCATAAAAATATAACTAATGTGTGATTATTAGTAGGCCTTTAATAGATGTCAACAGTGTTTGAACCTGACACTTAGTACTCGTAGTAGATAACGAGCAGAGGTGATCCATGATCGGATTCAAGGAGCTTTTGTTGTCATACTTCTACACATTTTGACATTCATGGATTTGGAAATGTGGACTCATGTCCAGGCAGTACTAAGCGAAAACAGTAATAAATAGCCAATATAGAAAAACAGTAATACGTAGAAAATAACGTAGGGCACCTCTATGACTCATTATTGTATGCAACCCCATGTCGTCCGTGACGTACAATTACAAAATAAAATGTAAGGTACAATAAATCATGCTTTTTTTTTTTTTTTACTCGAGATGTGATCTTCATTTTTCATGTGGCAATCACTCAATGAAGAAAAATACATTCTTCACGCTCTAAAATATGATGAGTCAACCATCTCTACTGTTGAAAATAATCAACAACGGAAAACTCTCAGAATTGGGGACATTGTGAGGAAATTTGATTAAGTAATGAGATTAACTATAAAAATGCTGATTCACTGTTTTTACTGTACCGCTCTATCTCAATGTCAACACGGTAACGTTATTTGTTTCTAAAATAGTATTTTATTAAGTCATTGTCTGCTCGGCGTCTTCATGCTATTACCCTACACGCCATACCGGCAGGCACGAGACGTTGAAACAACGTTGATAATTGTTGAATTGGGTCTTGACGTTGAGCAGCTCAAACATAACTTTGAAACAACACGCTTTCTGGCAACGTTGAATCAATGTTGGGTTCTGACGTTGATTCGACCATTGAAATTTGGTCATTTTCCAACCAACATTCACAAATACAACGTTGAAACAACATGCTTTTTGGCAACGTTGAATCAATGTCTGGTTCTGACGTTGATTTGACCATTGAAATTTGGCAATTTCCCAACCAATATTCTACATTGCAAATGCAACGTTGAAACAACATACTTTCTGGCAACGTTGAATCAATGTCGGGTTCTGACGTTGATTTGACCATTGAAATTTGGTCATTTTCCAACCAACATTCACAAATACAACATTGAAACAACATGCTTTTTGGCAACGTTGAATCAATGTCTGGTTCTGACGTTGATTTGACCATTGAAATTTGGCAATTTCCCAACCAATATTCTACATTGCAAATGCAACGTTGAAACAACATACTTTCTGGCAATGTTGAATCAATGTCGGGTTCTGACGTTGATTTGACCATTGAAATTTGGTCATTTTCCAACCAACATTCACAAATACAATGTTGAAACAACATGATTTTTGGCAACGTTAAATCAATGTCGGGTTCTGACGTTGATTTGACCATTGAAATTTGGCAATTTCCCAACCAATATTCTACATTGCAAATGCAACGTTGAAACAACATACTTTCTGGCAATGTTGAATCAATGTCGGGTTCTGACGTTGATTTGACCATTGAAATTTGGTCATTTTCCAACCAACATTCACAAATGCAACATTGAAACAACATGCTTTTTGGCAACGTTAAATCAATGTTGGGAAAAAGAAAGAAAGACAAAAGAAAAACAAAACAGCCTGCCTAGCAGCTTTTGTGTCAACATTGTAACTTTTTCTCGTTAGATTTCACCTCATTCCACTTTTTTTAATGTTCATTTTTATTTTTTGCAATAGCATTTCCAGAATGTGTGGCGGGCCGCTAAACAATTAGCTGCGGGCCGCAAATGGCCCCCGGGCCGCACTTTGGACACCCCTGCTGCACTGTGTGCTTGTTTGATTGGTGAAATGGAGTCATGTGACATCGCCTGCCGGAAGCAGGGTCGCTGACATAAGAAAACGTCTTTGCAAGCCTTTATCGATAATTGTGATATAAATAAATGTAACGATCGGAATACAACTCAATGTAAAAGTACCGTTTCTTCTTCTCTAAAAAGTAAAAGAAGTATGTTACAATAAAACATTTGTTTAGCGCTGTTGAAAGTGAACACAATGCGTTGCGACGGTTGTGCTTACCTGCTGAAAGGTGGCTTGAACCAGGTTTGCAGGGAACATGTTTCTGAGAAAGAGAAGTCAAATTGTCCAATGAAGAGCTTTGAAATGATCAACGGTAGACACAGCGACACCCCGTAGAGCTGCACCATTCTCGGTAAAGATGCGTCTGGGAAATGGCTTGAAAACACGAAACGAGAAAAAAGGTCTGGCGCTTTTGTGAGTCAGTGCCTTCAAAAAAACACATGCACAGTTCTTCCTGGAACACCAGAACACAGATTTATAGTAATAGGTCATTAATTCACACCAACATTGATTTTTGAGCATTGACAGTCAGGGCACCACTCATAAAAGTGTTAAAAATAAGTCATACATTATTTTTTTTTAACTTTCAACTAGGGATGTCCGATATTATCGGCCGATAAATGCGTTAAAATGTAATATCGGAAATTATCGGTATCGGTTTTTTTATCACTGTATCGTTTTTTTTTTGGTTTTTTTTATTAAATCAACATAAAAAACACAAGATACACTTACAATTAGTGCACCAACCCAAAAAACCTCCCTCCCCCCATTTCTTTCTGCAAGTCTGCAAGGGATACAGTCCGTAAGCACACATGATTGTGCGTGCTGCTGCTCCACTAATAGTACTAACCTTTAACAGTTAATTTTAATCATTTTAATTAATTACTAGTTTCTATGTAACTGTTTTTATATTGTTTTACTTTCTTTTTTATTCAAGAAAATGTTTTTAATTTAGTTATCTTATTATTATTATTATTATTTTTTTAAAGTACCTTATCTTCACCATACCTGGTTGTCCAAATTAGGCATAATAATGTGTTAATTCCACGACTGCATTTATCGGTTGATATCGGTATCGGTTGATATCGGTATCGGTAATTAAAGAGTTGGACAATATCGGAATATCGGATATCGGCAAAAAGCCATTATCGGACATCCCTACTTTCAACGTTTAATAAGCTTTTAGGGTTTTTTTTGGTGGTTTTTTTTACGTTTTACATTTTTTTGTTTTATGCCCTTTTCTTATGTGGAAAACACACAAAATATGCACTATTTTCCCTAATATATATATATATAATATATATATATATATATATATATAAATTTGACGGAAGCAGATTTTTTCATATATCCATATTTAAGTGTTACTTCTTTATTTTCATAGTCACATTACAAAACAGCTAGTGTTCTTCCAATTGTGCTCTTTTGGTCTGCAAGTACTGTGTGTCGGCCTTGATAGTTTGGTATGCAGGGAGTAGAGATAACTCAGGGAGTAGCCATAACAACGGGAGTGGGAGCGAGGGACAGATGGAAGAACACAGCACTTCCGTGGGTTTGGGGAGGAGAGATCGATCTTAGCTGGGCTAGTGAACGCTTCTGTACTGGATTGGTCTCACGTTGGTTTTCAAAGCTTTGAGAATAAACCACAAAATACCAACTACTGCCTGGTGATCAATTTAAACTTCAGCTTATGTGCCATAGAAAGAACCTGGGAGAGACTAGCAATTTGAATTCCCCATTGGAGGAAGAGCTGGTCGAACGCAACAATTTCAAAGTGGAATATTTGATGTGAAGTAATTGGAGCCTTGAATAGGATCAATAATTCATAACAACATTGATTTTGATTAATTATTATTTTTAAAAAAAACACGAAAGTTTAAAAGAAAAACACATGGCATGCTTGTGTTATTAGAGTGGACATTGCAACTTTTTCTCGTTACATTTCACCTTTTTGCTCTTTTATTACACTTTTTTTTAATGTTTTTTTTTTTTAATGGTATTTTTGAATGTGTCGCGGGCCGTTAAAAACAATGTTGTGGGCTGCGTGTGGCCCCCGGGCCGCACTTTGGACACCCCTGCGTTACATATATACCTACAGCATGTAGGTATATATGTAGGTATAGACTGCAAAGACAAGATATTTCATGTTCCAACTGAAAAACTTTTTTTTTTTTATTCAAACAATCATTAACTTAGAATTTAATGGCAGCAACACATTTTTAACAGTGTGTTACATGGCCTTTCCTTTTAACAACACTCAGTAAAGGTTTGGGAAGTGAGGAGACACATTTTTGAAGCTTTTCAGGTGGAATTCTTTCCCATTCTTGCTTGATGTACAGCTTAAGTTGTTCAACAGTCCGGGGGTCTCCCTTCTGCTATTTTAGGTGCCACACATTTTCAATGGGAGACAGGTCTGGACTACAGGCAGGCCAGTCTAGTACCTGCACTCTTTTACTATGAAGCCACGTTGATGTAACACGTGCATTGGCATTGTCTTGCTGAAATAATCAGGGGCGGCCATTATAACGTTGCTTGGATGGCAACATATGTTGCTCCAAAAGCTGTATGTACCTTTCAGCATTAATGGTGCCTTCACAGATGTGTAAGTTACCCATGTCTTGGGCACTAATACACCCCCATACCATCACACATGCTGCCTTTTACACTTTGCGCCTAGCACAGTCCGGATGGTTCTTTTCCTCTTTGGTCCACAGTTTCCAAAAACAATTTGAACACTTTTCCACTTTGCATCAGTCCATCTTAGATGAGCTTGAGCCCCAGCGAACCCGGCGGCGTTTATGGGTGTTGTTGATCAATGGTTTTGGCTTTGTATTGTAGAGTTTTAACTTGCACTTACAGATGCAGCGACTAACTGCAGTTACTGACAGTGGATTTCCATGTGGTGATGTCCTTTACACACCGATGTCGCTTTTTGATGCAGTACCGCCTGAGGGATCGGAAGTCTGTAATATCATGGCTTACGTGCAGTGATTTCTCCAGATTCTCTGAACCTTTTGATGATATTACGGAGCGTCGATGGTGAAATCCCTAAATTCCTTGCAATAGCTGGTTGAGAAATGTTGTTCTTAAACTGTTCAACAATTTGCTCACGCATTTGTTCGCCCCATCCTTGTTTGTGAATGTCTGAGCATTTCACGGAAGCTGCTTTTATACCCAATCATGGCACCCACCTGTTCCCAATTAGCCTGTTCACCCGTGGGATGTTCCAAATAAGTGTTTTGATGAGCATTCCTCCACTTTCTCATTCTTTTTTGCCACTCGTGCCAGCTTTTTTGAAACACGTTGCAGGCATCAACATCCAAGTGAGCTAATATTTGCAAAAAATAAAGTTTTCCAGTTGGAACATGAAATATCTTGTCTTTGCAGTCTATTTAATTGAATATAAGTTGAAAAGTATTTGCAAGTCATTGTATTCTGTTTTTATTTACCATTTACACAACGTGCCAACTTCATGGTTTTGGAGGTCTTCATAGGCGTGTCAATTGATCGTGTCCCCATTACCTGCATTGTGAGTTGCCTCTTACTAGAAGATTTTCACTATTTAGAGCGCACAGACAAGAGAAAGGCGTGTGTGTGTCCTTGTCCCACATAAGCATTGTAGATATTGAGCAAAAAAAAAAAAAAGTCAGTTCCCCTTTAACTCTCATTTAGTAGAGATTTATGGCCGCTGGTACGAACCCGGCGCAGCAAGTTTGCCCTTTTTATGCCACGAGTTGAAGATGTTTTCTTATAAAATTCCATTCCATGCACATGCACACACACACACACACGCAGGGCCGGCCCGTGGCATAGGCCGTATAGGCAAATGCTAAGGGCGCCGTCCACCAGGGGGCGCCACGCCAGTGCCACAAATTTTAGAGAAAAAAAAAAAAAAAAAAGTTGGTACTATTATTTCTAAATACAAAAAATAATCCCACGTTAATTAAAATGCAAAGTAAAGCCTATTTAATAGAAATATATTATTCGTCACAACATTACGCCCCCCCTCCCCCTGCACGGTGCGCCCCCTCCCTTCCCGTATCATGACTCTTTTTGGACGTCACCACATCAAAAAATGTCAAAACGGCCAAAACTGTCAGGTGCCCAGCGAAGAAAAAAGAGAAAAGAAGAGGGGAAACGAGAAAAAGACAGGAGGTAGCAGGTAGGTAACGTTAGCCTACATGAAATGATTTGTCTGTTACAGAATGTGATAGTAACCTGTCTTTTTTAGCATTAAGCTAATGTTACATGATTCGGCAATTGCTAATCAATAAATAGCTAGTTCTGTTTTAACGTCGGGTTAATATTGTGGAGGGGGCTAAATTGTTATGGAAAATAATAATGTAACGTTAGGTAATTACAGTCCCAACGGCGTGGCGCGGTTGGGAGAGTGGCTGTGCCAGCAACCTGAGGGTTCCTGGTTCGATCCCCACCTTCTACCAACCTAGTCACGTCCGTTGTGTCCTTGAGTAAGACACTTCACCCTTGCTCCTGATGGGTCGTGGTTAGCACCTTGCATGGCAGCTCCCGCCATCAGTGTGTGAATGTGTGTGCGAATGGGTGAAAGTGGAAATAGTGTCAAAGCGCTTTGAGTACCTTGAAGGTAGAAAAGCGCTATACAAGTATAACCCATTTACCATTTACCATTTACTCCCACCTTACATTCTTCAGGGACATTTGTATTAGATCTTTTAAGCAGGTGTTTTTTGTTGACATTGTTATTGCCTTCTGGTTAGCTAATGTTTGCCCTGCAGGTAATAGTCACTTTTCCACCCCTTTATATATTAGGTATAGTTGTAAGCCTAGTTGTTAAAGTGCACATCATTAATGTTAATTAAGCAATATCACATGAGAGGGAATGCTGTTTTTTTAATTTGAGCACTGCTGTGATTCGGTTAAAGATAATCATAACATAACATTCTCATATAATATGTTAATTTGCTTTCTTTAAGTAAAAAAAAAAAAGGTCAAAGACAAAGCTATTCGGTTGCTTGTGAGTATATACACTTCACTGCCGATGTGGGGGGGCGCCACCTAAAATCTTGCCTAGGGCGCCAGATTGGTTAGGGCCAGGCCTGCACACACACGCACACACACGCCGAGTGCAATGTAGCTAAGTCATAGAATGACTGGAATGTGACAGTTCCATGCAGATTAACGACAATCTACACATTTCATGATATCAATAAAATAGGAAGACTTAAAACGGTCCAAAGGTCAAACCCACAGCACGCTCACTCCCACGCAACATTTGTGTGTGTGATAACACTCGGATGTGTGGTTCAGGACCGCTGCTCTCTGCTCTCGGGAAATTCAATGACACAAACAAACCCTGCACATGTATGTCATCAGAACCATAAGACTGGAAATATTCCACAAAGTCACAGACAATTCATTAGTGCAGCACATTTAATTAATGAGACCCCCCCCCTTGCGAGTGATTAATGACGGCGGCAATATTGTACCAAATAAATCCTCAGTCGCACTTGAAATAAGACTGGAAATAGAACACAAAGTCAGGAAAATGGCAGCCATTCGCAAAACAGAAGTCGATGACTTGAATGTGTCGGTGCAGGCCCAGCATGACACGAGTAGATCCATGTGAGTTCCCCCTCACAGGCACTTACACAATGTGTACAAAGAAGCGTTTACACTCACTGAATGGGAATCGATCCCAGGCCAGATGCTTTGAGGGGGAGGGGGAGGGGGGAGGGGGGTGGGGGGGGGGGGGGGCATGTAATGTCTGCCACTGGCTGACTGCAAGCTGAAATGGAGGGAAAGAACCACTGCATGTGTTCTTGACTTCAGCAATAGGGCTGTATATATATATATATATATATATATATATATATATATATATATATATATATATATATATATATATATATATATATATATATATATATATATATATATACAAACCCCGTTTCCATATGAGTTGGGAAATGGTGTTAGATGTAAATATAAACGGAATACAATGATTTGCAAATCCTTTTCAAGCCATATTCAGTTGAATATGCTACAAAGACAACATATTTGATGTTCAAACTCATAAACTTAATTTTTTTTAGAATTTCATGGCTGCAACACGTGCCAAAGTAGTTGGGAAAGGGCATGTTCACCACTGTGTTACATGGCCTTTCCTTTTAACAACACTCAGTAAAGGTTTGGGAAGTGAGGAGACACATTTTTGAAGTGGAATTCTTTCCCATTCTTGCTTGATGTACAGCTTAAGTTGTTCAACAGTCCGGGGGTCTCCCTTCTGCTATTGCAGGTGCCACACATTTTCAATGTCTGGACTACATGCAGGCCAGTCTAGTACCCGCACTCTTTTACTATGAAGCCACGTTGATGTAACACATGGCTTGGCATTGTCTTGCTGAAATAAGCAGGGGCGTCCATGGTAACGTTGCTTGGATGGCAACATATGTTGCTCCAAAAGCTGTATGTACCTTTCAGCATTAATGGCGCCTTCACAGATGTGTAAGTTACCCATGTCTTGGGCACTAATACACCCCCATACCATCACACATGCTGCCTTTTACACTTTGCGACTAGAACAATCCGGATGGTTCTTTTCCTCTTTGGTCCGGAGGACACAACGTCCACAGTTTCCAAAAACAATTTGAAATGTGGACTCGTCAGACCACAGAACACTTTTCCACTTTGTATCAGTCCATCTTAGATGAGCTCAGGCCCAGCGAAGCCGACGGCGTTCTGGGTGTTGTTGATAAACGGTGTTCGCCTTGCATAGGAGAGTTTTAACTTGCACTTACAGATGTAGCGACCAACTGTAGTTACTGACAGTGGCTTTCTGAAGTGTTCCTGAGCCCATGTGGTGATGTCCTTTACACACTGATGTCGCCTGTTGACGCAGTACAGCCTGAGGGATGGAAGGTCACGGGCTTAGCTGCTTACGTGCAGTGATTTCTCCAGATTCTCTGAACCCTTTGATGATATTACGGAGCGTAGATGGTGAAATCCCTAAATTCCTTGCAGTAGCTGGTTGAGAAAGGTTTTTCTTAAACTGTTCAACAATTTGCTCACACATTTGTTGACAAAGTGGTGACCCTCGCCCCATCCTTGTTTGTGAATGACTGAGCATTTCATGGAATCTACTTTTATACCCAATCATGGCACCCACCTGTTCCCAATTAGCCTGCACACCTGTGGGATGTTCCAAATAAGTGTTTGATGAGCATTCCTCAACTTTATCAGTATTTATTGCCACCTTTCCCAACTTCTTTGTCACGTGTTGCTGCCATCAAATTCTAAAGTTAATGATTATTTGCACAAAAAAAAAAAGTTGATCAGTTTGAACATCAAATATGTTGTCTTTGTAGCATATTCAACTGAATATGGCTTGAAAATGATTTGCAAATCATTGTATTCCGTTTATATTTACATCTAACACCATTTGTATTTACGCAGTGCAAAAATAAACACATTTGAACTAAATTAAAAAATAAATACTATTATGTTTCTTTGGTGAACATGTCAAAGAAATTAAAGTGCAAATGAAAATACAGCTTTGCCAATTTAGTCCTAATTTTTGTGCTTAAAAAACATAATTATGACTTTAGCTCCAGACTTCTTCTGTTTGTTTGATAATGTCATTACTGCCACAAGTGGTGGAAAAGTGTATTACAACTGAGTAGCGCTGCGGCCCGTACGGACCACAGCTGAGAAACTGATATTTTTTGGGGCCCTATGGTTAAGAACAACTGATCCAGACCACAAAGAAGTGTGTTAAATGTAGATTAGAATCATCAAGGGGCCCCTTTAACATTTCCTGCTTCTCTCTGATGCTGAAAAACTGGTCCACGCTTTAGTGACCTTGAGGCTGGATTACTGTAATTCCTTATCGACAGGTTGCTCAAGCCCGTCTTTACGTCCGACAGCTGCAGTCAAATACCGTACTCCGCGTTGACGAGGGGTCGGACGCGCAAGTCAGTCGACTCGTGTCGGCCTATTTTGCATTCAAACCAAGAATCCTAAGAATCCTCGTATTGGTGCGCGCCGAGCTCATTAGGCGTGCTTATCGCACACGCTGACGTGCACACCCGACCACGGGCGGACTACCGATATAGCGTGGCTGCATGATAGGTGAGGGCTTTAAAGAAGCTTTGTGAGATAAACCCAAAGCCCAGCTGTGCTCTTCTACAACAAACGCACACGCTGACAGCCTGCGAACGTCAGCCCGGCGACATAATCGGTACAAAGTCCGACTCTCCAGGCTTGGCTCATACGCTCAAGAGTTGATTTTGCCGTTCAACGTGACTTATTTTGGTGAAACTCTAAGCATTTTCAACTTCACGGTACACCTGATAGACCAGACCTGGGCATTCTGCGGCCCGCGGGCCACATCCGGCCCTTTGTGCGTCCCTGTCCGGCCCGCGTGAGGCCAATCATAAATTACACAATAAATTTTAAAAAGTATCTATGTCGAGTGTGCAATACAACGGTACCGCTTTTGTTTTGAAAAGCATTATTTGTATTACTTCCGTGTGGACGTATGCGCGTGAGTGAATGTGAACAGCTGCAATCACAAACGACAAAACAAAGTTGAAAAAACATCTATGTCGTGCGCGCAATACAACTGTGCTGCTTTTATTTTGAAAAGTGTTATTTATGGGCGCATGTCCGGGCGTAACCTGTGAGTGAAGGTGCACAGCGACAAGTGATGCACGGTTTACCCCCGAGACGTTAAAAAGAGAAAAGTTGGGGAACTAAATGTGATCTCTGTAAGGGGTACAAATGATTTCCAAAGCAGTGCTTTTGGTATAAAGTTAAGTTAGGTTAAATGAAAGTATTATTATTATTATTATTATTTATCTTACGGTATATATCAAAAATAATATTGAGCAAAATTGTATTGAAATATTGTCGATGTGGCCCTCCAGCAGTGCCCCCGGTAAAAATTAATTGCCCACCCCAGTGATAGAAGGTGGGCTTAATCATTTTTCAGTGCAGTCTGCTGAAAATGATGGAAAGCACCGCTCAGTGGCCTCGTGGTTAGAGTGTCCGCCCTGAGATCGGTCGGTGGTGAGTTCAAACCCCGGCCGAGTCATACCAAAGACTATACAAATGGGACCCATTTGCTTGGCACTCAGCATCAAGGGTTGGAATTGGGGGTTAAATCACCAAAATGATTCCCGGGCGCGGCCTCCGCTGCTGCTCACTGCTCCCCTCACCTCCCAGGGGGTGAACAAGGGGATGGGTCAAACGCAGAGTTTAATTTCACCACACCTAGTGTGTGTGTGACAGTCATTGGTACTTTAACTTGAACTGGAATTGCCACAAAACTAATTTTTAAGATGTTTGACACTCTACTGCCGTCCGGCGGTTAAAGTGGATCGTGCAAATTGGTCACGTTTCATGTGTCGGGTAAAGTGCGGCGAACAGGGCCTCCCCGCTGTGCGTTCCGGCAGCGCCTTTTCAGCCCACTGACCCGCTGTCACACTGACCCACTCAGTGTGGTGATATCCCTGAGCTGACCTCAAACACACCCGCTGGGGCTTGAGCAGCTCTAATTAGCTTAGCACGTCGACCCGCTGGCACACAACATCTCGAAGGGATTTTCCTCCTTCGCCGAGCACTCGGCTCCGCACGAGACGGCGCCGCGAGCGTCCATCAGTGCGACCGCGTCCCTCGAGATAACGACTGATAGAAATCGCTTTTTGACACAGACCTGTCCTGGAAAGCGCTCTGCAAATTTAGGTGGTACTCTTGGTAGTCCATCTGTACCGTGCTGGACTTATTCCCCCCTCCCTCTCCTGGTACCCTGCTGGCCTGCATTGGAGTGTGATCGTCCCGTCACTGCTGTGTACCTGCAACAGCCCTGACATTGTGGATTGTTTGCAGTGGCGGATGAGTGAGCGTACTCTGGTGGTATCGACCTTCCCCCACTAAGGCACTTGTACTTAATGTGTCTGTTGTCATTAGGCACTGCTGCTCTACGCCTGACGGATGACAGCGAGTGTGGCTCTACCTCACTTCCCAAAATACGCCTCGAGAGGTCAATTAGTCGAGACACGAGGGTCGGCCCCTGGCATAAACACTCTATTAGAGATGCGCGGTTTGCGGACACAACCGCGGACTCCGCGGATAATCCACGGGTCGGGCGGGTGCATGACGAGAAAAATGGATTTGAAATAGATTCGGGCGTGTGGCGGTTGAACCAATTCAGAAAAAAAAAATACATACCGTATTTTTCGGACTATAAATCGCAGTTTTTTTCATGGTTTGGCCATTGGTGCGACGTATACTCCGGAGCGACTTCTGTGTGAAATTATTAACACATTATTAGGGACGGCGTGGCGTAGTGGGTAGAGCAGGGGTCAGCAACCTTTTTGAAAGCAAGAGCTACTTCTTGGGTAGTGATTAATGCGAAGGGCTACCAGTTTGATACACACTTCAATAAATTGCCAGAAATAGCCAAATTGCTCAATTTACCTTTAACTCTATGTTATTATTAATAATTAATGATATTTACACTTAATTGAGTGGTTTAAAAGAGGAGAAAACATGAAAAAAATGACAATTAAATTTTGAAACATAGTTTATTTTCAATTTCGACTCTTTAAAATTCAAAATTCAACCGAAAAAAAGAAGAGAAAAACTAGCTAATTCGAATCTTTTTGAAAAAATTAAAAAAATAATTTATGGAACATCATTAGTCATTTTTCCTGATTAAGATTAATTTTAGAATTTTGATGACATGTTTTAAATAGGTTAAAATCCAATCTGCACTTTGTTAGAATATATAACAAATTGGACCAAGCTATATTTCTAACAAAGACAAATCATTATTTCTTCTAGATTTTCCAGAACAAAAATTTTAAAAGAAATTCAAAAGACTTTGAAATAAGATTTAAATTGGATTCTACAGATTTTCTAGACTTGCCAGAATAATTTTTTTGAATTTTAATCATAATAAGTTTGAAGAAATGTTTCACAAATATTCTTCGTCGAAAAAGCAGAAGCTAAAATGAAGAATTAAATTAAAATGTATTTATTATTCTTTACAATAAAAACAATACATTTACTTGAACATTGATTTAAATTGTCAGGAAAGAAGAGGAAGGAATTCAAAAGGTAAAAAGGTATATGTGTTTAAAAATCCTAAAATAATTTTTAAGGTTGTATTTTTTCTCTAAAATTGTCTTTCTGAAAGTTATAAGAAGCAAAGTAAAACATTAATGAATTTATTTAAACAAGTGAAGACCAAGTCTTTCAAATATTTTCTTGGATTTTCAAATTCTATTTGAGTTTTGTCTCTCTTAGAATTAAAAATGTTGGGCAAAGCGAGACCAGCTTGCTAGTAAATAAATACAATTTAAAAAATAGAGGCAGCTCACTGGTAAGTGCTGCTATTTGAGCTATTTTTAGAACAGGCCAGCGGGCTACTCATCTGGTCCTTACGGGCTACCTGGTGCCCGCGGGCACCACGTTGGTGACCCCTGGGGTAGAGCAACCGTGCCAGAAACCTGAGGGTTGCAGGTTCGCTCCCCGCCTCTTACCATCCAAAAAATCGCTTCCGTTGTGTCCTTGGGCAGGACACTTCACCCTTTGCCCCCGGTGCCGCTCACACCGGTGAAATGAATGATGAATGAATGGTAGGTGGTGGTCGGAGGGGCCGTAGGCGCAAACTGGCAGCCTCGCTTCCGTCAGTCTACCCCAGGGCAGCTGTTGCTACAAATGTAGCTTACCACCACCAGGTGTGAATGAAGGATGGGTTCCCACTTCTCTGTGAGCGCTTTGAGTATCTAACAATAGAAAAAGCGCGATATAAATCTAATCCATTATTATTATTATTATTATTATTAAAATATCAACTAATATTATTTATCTCATTCGCGTCATCGACGAAGCGAATGGCAGCCATCGTCACTCACACGCCAACCAATGAGAATTCGGCGGGGGCGGGTCATGGCAGAGATGCATTGTGGGTTTTGGAATGCTAACTGCTCAGTCTCCTTTCTGCCTTGCATCGTCTATATTAGATATATAACAACGGGTGGGTGGTGGGCGGTTGTGGTTTTGATAAAATGTTAGTTCGGGTGGATGGCGGGTAGATGACGACTTTTGTGATGCGGTTGCGGATGAAATAATTGCCTATCCGCGCATCTCTACGCTGTATGCAGTCGTTTAGGGCCACAGCCACCACTAGGTGCACTGCCTCTGCACATTAGGGCTGCGCAAACTCTAGGGAACCCTTTTCTGACTCAGGGACCACACTGAGAGACGATAGGCGATAATGTGTCTGGTGATATATATATACACTAGCGTTCAAAAGTTTGGGGTCACATGTAAATGTCCTTATTTTTGAAGGAAAAGCACTGTACTTTTCAATGAAGATAACTTTAAACTAGTCTTAACTTGAAAGAAATACACTCTATACATTGCTAATGTGGTAAATGACTATTCTAGCTGCAAATGTCTGCTTTTTGGTGCAATATCTACATAGGTCCATTTCCAGCAACTATCACTCCAGTGTTCTAATGGTACAATGTGTTTGCTCATTGGCTCAGAAGGCTAATTGATGATTAGAAAACTCTTGTGCAATCATGTTCACACATCTGAAAACACTTTAGCTCCTTACAGAAGCTACAAAACTGACCTTCCTTTGAGCAGATTGAGTTTCTGGAGCATCGCATTTGTGGGCTCAATTAAACGCTCAAAATGGCCAAAAAAAGAGGACTTTCATCTGAAACTCGACAGTCTATTCTTGTTCTTAGAAATGAAGGCTATTCCACAAAATTGTTGGGGTGACCCCAAACTTTTGAACGGTAGTGTATATGTATGTATGTACATATGGCGTGCGACTAAACTTGAGGCTTTCCATCAAGCATGGAGTGATAGTTTAATATCTTATAAACGCACGCATATTTTAGCTAAAACTAATTACTACTCCAATCTCATTCACCTCAATAAAAACGATCCTAAATATTACAATGGTAAATGGGTTATACTTGTATAGGGCTTTTCTACCTTTTTAACTCTGTAACACACCTTGTTGTAAAATGACAACGTTACCTTTAACCATCCTAAAAAACAATCTGTTATATATTTTTTTTACCACATTTACATAGTCATTGGGTCCTATTGTTCCGTCTCACAAGGCTATTGGATCGTACATTTGTTTATAAGTCCCGCCTTCTGGCCATGAACTCACACAACCTCTCAAGGTTTCCTTCAAACAAAATCTATTTGTTTCATTGGACTGGATTCATCAGATTCAAGTAATTAAAATGTCTTTTATATATGTTTTGGTTGTTATTACAATGTTTAGAGCAGTGTTTTTCAACCACTGTGCCGCGGCACACTAGTGTGCCGTGAGATACAGTCTGGTGTGCCGTGGGAGATGATCTAATTTCACCTATTTGGGTTAAAAATATTTTTTGCAAAGCAGTAATTATAGTCTGCAAATGATGTGTTGTTGTTGAGTGGTCGGTGCTGTGAAGAGCTCGGCAGCATAACCATGTAATACTCTTCCATATCAGTAGATGGCAGCAGGTAGCTAATTGCTTTGTAGATGTCGGAAACAGCGGGAGGCAGCGTGCAGGTAAAAAGGTGTCTAATGCTTAAACCAAAAATAAACAAAAGGTGAGTGCCCCTAAGAAAAGGCAGTGAAACTTAGGGAAGGCTTCGCAGAACGAAACTGGCTACAAAGTAAACAGAATGCTGGACAACAGCAAAGACTTACTGTGGAGCAAAGACAGCATCCGAATGTACATCCGAACATGACATGACAATGTCCACACAAAGAAGGATAAAAACAACTGAAATCTTCTTGATTGCTAAAACAAAGTAGATGCGGGTAATATCGCTCAAAGGAAGACATGAAACTGCTGCAGGAAAATACCAAAAAAAAGAGAAAAAGGCCACCAAAATAGGAGCGCAAGACAAGAACTAAAACACTACACACAGGAAAACATAAAAAACTCCAAATAAGTCACGGCGTGATGTGACAGGTGGTGACAGTACACCTAATTTGAGACAAGAGCTATAGTGATGCATGCTTGGTTATGGTTTAAATTCATATCCAACAACTGCGACAACGACTTTTTACTGTCAACTGAGTTTTTTGTTTTTTTTATGATTTCTGCTGGTGGTGTGCCTCCGGATTTTTTCAACGCAAAAAATGTGCCTTGGCTCAAAAAAGGTTGAAAAACACTGGTTTAGAGCATGTACATATGTAGTTATTGTGGAACAGATGCATCAAATTTCATTTAGAGCTTGTTATATAATTGTTGCAATTATACAACACTGGGTGAATGTGGTAGTCCAATAGCTGGCTTGTTGCAGTGGGCTCAAACAGGTTGTATTCCCTCCACTACTGCCTGAGGTATTTTCTCTATACATGGGTAGTATATATTCTACAGACGTTTTACAGACGACAGGGACTGTTTTTAGGACTGTTACCACCAATGAAAGTCTTCATGACCAATGGCATGAAAAGAAAAAAAGAGGGGGGGGGGGGGGAAGCGTTCTTTAAGAGTTTCATCTTGTTTCATATTTTTTACATTTGTAATAATTGACTTGTGTGATTATTATTAATGGTATATACCGTTATGGGGCTAAGTAAGCAATCCACCCTGCAAATGAACCCTTAGTTGTTCAGACAAAGTGAGTACAAATACAGAAATTCTGCTCCCATCAAAGCCCAATGTTGCAATATTACAACATTTCCTCTAAAAATTGTGGATAATGCATATGTTTAAGAGCTATTTCTTTATTCATAATCATGTTTGAATCAGCTCATATTTTTCCATGTATACTCTGTATACTAGTTTCTCTTTGTCTTCAGATTGCCTGTTTAGACAGGGTCGTAAACCATCAGGAATGTGAACACAACCCCCAAGTCTCTCTTCTTATCAGTGTTGAGAGGAGGGGGGGGGGGGGGGGGGGGGGGGCTTTCTTTGTGTGAAAAGAGTTGCTTTTTCCTTTGGAATGCCAGATCAACTTGGGCTACGCATTTGTATGTGTTGTTCGAGGCTGGTCTCTATTCTCAAATATTTGACAATAAATTACAAAATACCTATACTGTGCTTGGTGGTATATTTGAGATCAGTTTATATGTCATCTAAGGAACTTGGGACTGACCAGCGTTTTACATCCCACTTGGAGGAACATCTGGTCAAACGCAACAATACATACATAAACATTTTTTTTTTTTTAAACTCTTCAATTTCTGCATCAAATGCCTCCTTTAACAACATCCGAAAGGTCAAATATGTATTTAATATAAATATATATAATATACATATAATTTAATATTTATTAAATATCCATTTTTTAGGTTTTTCTATATTTGGGTCTTACAGGGTTAAGGAACTCAAAGCGCTTTGACACTATTTCCACATTCACACACTGATGGCGGGAGCTGCCATGCGAGGCGCTAACCAGGACCCATCAGGAGCAAGGGTGAAGTGTCTCGCTCGAGGACACAACGGACGTGACGAGGATGGTAGAAGGTGGGGATTGAACCAGGAACCCTCAGGTTGCTGGCACAGCCACTCTCCCATGTGTTCAGTACAGTAGCATTGCTAACCCAGCAAGGGACTCCGCCCGGTAGCTCCACCCACTCGGCTGATGACTTTCTTTAATAAGAAAATTGAACTCATTAAAAAGGAGATGAAAGACAACTAGGTTGAGGTGGGCGGGGTTGGGGGGTGGGGGGTGGGGTTTGGTGGTAGTGGGTGGTGTATATTGTAGCGTCCCGGAAGAGTTAGTGCTGCAAGGGGTTCTGGGTATTTGTTGTGTTACGGTGCGGATGTTCTTGTTTGGTGTGGGTTCACAGTGTGGCGCATATTTGTAACAGTGTTAAAGTTGTTTATACGCCCACCCTCAGTGTGACCTGTATGGCTGTTGACCAAGTATGCATTGCATTCGCTTATGTGTGTGTGAAAAGCCGTAGATATTATGTGACTGGGCAGTGCCTTTAAGGCAGGGGTGTCCAAATTTTTTCCACTGAGGGCCGCACACTGAAAAATCAAAGCAAGCGGGGGCCATTTTGATATTTTTTTATTTTAAAAACCAATACAATATATGTATAAAAAAGATACATTTAGGCCTCCACTCAGGCTTGATCCCGCGGACCCCAAAAGGTTTTGGTCAAAAAAAATATTACAAATGTGTCATTATTTAGTATTATTATTACTTTTATTATTCAAGGTTTAAATCTCTAGATCAACATTAGGTCTATCTGTCAATATAACGCTTTTAAAGATTTAAGTTGTATGCCATTTTTGTCAAGGAAAAAACGTGTTTTTTTTTTGTGGAAAAAAACACAAAATATGCAATATTTTCCCCCAATAAAAATTTTAAGTGGAATATTTGACATTATATAATAATTGGAGTCTTAAAAAGGTCAATAACTCATAACAACATTGATTTTAATTCATTATTTTTTTGAGCAATGACACTTAAAAAAAAAAAAAAAAAAAAAAGTCCCACTAAAATGATTGGGGATCCAAAAGGGTACTGCTCAGTAAAGTTTAAAAAAATAAATCCAACATTTAAAAAAAAAACTTTTACCACAATAGTCTCAAGATCAACTTCAGATCTATCCGTCAATTCTAAGTTTTATTGTTGTTTATGTTTTTTGTTTGTTGGTTCTAGGCCCTTCTTTAAAAAACTTTGTTTTTGAAATGGCAACCAAAAAATATGCAACATTTTCACCCCCAAAATATCTCAAAGTGGAATATTTAATGTGAAGTAAATGGAGCCTTGAATAGGTCAATAATTCATAATGACATTGATTTTGATTCATTATTATTTTTTCAAGGAAGAAACAGCCTGCATGGCAGTTTTGTGTTATTAGAGTAAATAATGCAACATTTTCTTGTTACATTTCACCTGTTTGCTCTTTTATACCACTTTTTTTTTTTTTTTTTTTTTTTTCTCATCGTATTTTTAGAATGTGCCGTGAAAAAATTCCCTGCGGGCCGCAAATGGCCCCCGGGCCGCACTTTGGACACCCCCTGCTTTAAGGTTTATTGGCGCTCTGTACTTCTCCCTACGTCCGTGTACACGGCGGCGTTTTAAAAAGTCATACATTTTAATTTTTGAAACCGATACTGATCATTTTGAAACCGATACCTATATTTTCCGATATTACATTTAATATCGGCGGTCCGATATGATCGGACATCTCTAATTAGAACGTACCAAAACAAGTGCCCACATCTACGGTGCCTTCCAAGGTTTGTCATTGGGTTGAGGTTTTTCAGACCTAGTCTTTTTGTTTCAGACCGCCAAAAATGTTGTTTGCGTGCGGATGAAAGGCTATCTTCACGGTTTCTGTGGGGACAGGCCCTAAGCTACCAGACACTGAACGTGGGGAAACTCTCTCACCGAATGAGATCCAGCAGGGCGTCGGCAGAGCTGGTCATTGGCTTCTTGCTCTCATCGGAGTCCTCCTTCTGAGCGGCTCCACCGGGGTGGATGATGTACACCATGACGATGCCCACGACCACAGCCACGAAGGTGGTCCAGAGGTAGTAGGAGATGGTCATGATGCCCAGGCGGCTGGAGCACTTGGCATCCAGAGCCGCCAGACCCGACATCAAACTGAAATATGCAAGGATGAAGAAAGAGAGAAAAGGAATGACACATTTAGAAAAATATGCAATAATTCCCGTTAGAACAACTGGCGGCACATCCGTCCGGCCAAACATCATCCAAATAGGCTTAATGAAACTATTCAAACTAGGGCTGATCATGCATGCAGTACTCCTGCTACCCCGCAGGGGGCAACAACAGCGAGGCGTATGTGTCACATCCTATCTTGCTGATTGTATTGTACCATAAGAAATCTGCGTTCAAAGAACTCCGGCTTATTAGTGATTCCCAGAGCCCAAAAGAAGTCTGCGGGCTGTACAGCGTTTTCTATTCAGGCTCCAGTACTCTGGAATGCCCTCCCGGTAACAGTTAGAGATGCTACCTCAGTCGAAGCATTTAAGTCCCATCTTAAAACTCATTTGTATAATCTAGCCCAGGGGTCAGCAACCTTTTTGAAAGCAAGAGCTACTTCTTGGGTAGTGATTAATGCGAAGGGCTACCAGTTGGATACACACTTCAATAAATTGCCAGAAATAGCCAATTTGCTCAATTTACCTTTAACTCTATGTTATTATTAATAATTAATGATATTTACACTTAATCGAACAGTTTAAAAGAGGAGAAAACACGAAAAAAAAATGACAATTAAATTTTGAAACATAGTTTATCTTCAATTTCGACTCTTTAAAATTCAAAATTCAACCCAAAAAAAGAAGAGAAAAAAATAGCTAATTCGAATCTTTTTGAAAAAATAAAAAAAATAATTTATGGAACATCATTAGTAATTTTTCCTGATTAAGATTAATTTTAGAATTTTGATGACATGTTTTAAATTGGTTAAAATCCAATCTGCACTTTGTTAGAATATATAACAAATTGGACCAAGCTATATTTCTAACAAAGACAAATCATTATTTCTTCTAGATTTTCCAGAACAAAAATTCTAAAAGAAATTCAAAAGACTTTGAAATAACATTTAAATTTGATTGTACAGATTTTCTAGATTTGCCAGAATATTTTTTTTAAATTTTAATCATAATAAGTTTGAAGAAATATTTCACAAATATTCTTCGTCGAAAAAACAGAAGCCAAATGAAGAATTAAATTAAAATGTATTTATTATTCTTTACAATAAAAAAATACATTTACTTGAACATTGATTTAAATTGTCAGGAAAGGAGAGGAAGGAATTTAAAAGGTAAAAAGGTATATGTGTTTAAAAATCCTAAAATCATTTTTAAGGTTGTATTTTATCTCTAAAATTGTCTTTCTGAAAGTTATAAGAAGCAAAGTAAAACAAATTAATGAATTTATTTAAACAAGTGAAGACCAAGTCTTTAAAACATTTTCTCGGATTTTCAAATTCTATTTGAGTTTTGTCTCTCTTAGAATTAAAAATGTCGGGCAAGCGAGACCAGCTTGCTAGTAAATACATACAATTTAAAAAATAGAGGCAGCTCACTGGTAAGTGCTGCTATTTGAGCTATTTTTAGAACAGGCCAGCGGGCTACTCATCTGGTCCTTACGGGCTACCTGGTGCCCGCGGGCACCCCGTTGGTGACCCCTGCTCTAGCCTTTTAATAGACCCCCTTTTTTCTTTTCTTTTCTCCTCTGCCCCCCTCTCCCTTGTGGAGGCGGAGTTACACAGGTCCGGTGGCCATGGATGAAGTCCTGGCTGTCCAGAGTCTGGACCCGGAGTGGACCACTCGCCTGTGCATCGGTTGGGGACATCTCTGCGCTGCTGACCCGTCTCCGCTCGGGATGGTCTCCTGCTGGCCCCACTATGGACTGGACTCTCACTATTATGTTAGATCCACTATGGACTGGACTCTCACTATTATGTTAGATCCACTATGGACTGGACTCTCACTATTATGTTAGATCCACTATGGACTGGACTCTCACTATTATGTTAGATCCACTATGGACTGGACTCTCACTATTATGTTAGATCCACTATGGACTGGACTTTCACTATTATGTTAGATCCACTATGGACTGGACTTTCACTATTATGTTAGATCCACTATGGACTGGACTCTCACTATTATGTTAGATCCACTATGGACTGGACTCTCACTATTATGTTAGATCCACTATAGACTGGACTCTCACTATTATGTTAGATCCACTACGGACTAGACTCTCACTATTATGTTAGATCCACTATGGACTGGAATTTCACTATTATGTTAGATCCACTATGGACTGGACTCTCACTATTATGTTAGATTCACTATGGACTAGACTCTCACTATTATGTTAGATCCACTATGGACTGGACTCTCACTGTTATGTTAGATCCACTATGGACTGGACCCTCATTATTATGTTAGATCCACTATGGACTGGACCCTCACTATTATGTTAGATCCACTATGGACTGGACTCTCAATATTATGTTAGATCCACTATGGACTGGACTCTCACTATTATGTTAGATCTACTATGGACTGGACTTTCACTATTATGTTAGATCCACTATGGACTGGACTCTCACTATTATGTTAGATCCACTATGGACTGGACTTTCCCAATATTATGCTAAACCCACTCGACGTCCATTGCACCGGTCTCCCCTAGAGAGGGGGGAGAGGGGGGGACAAATATCCGCTCCGTAACACAACATAAACACAACAGAACAAATACCCAGAACCCCTTGCAGCACTAACTCTTCCGGGACGCTACAATATACACCCCCCGCTACCTACCCCCCCTCCCACCTGAACCCCGCCCTCCCCACCTCAACCTCCTCATGCTCTCTCAGGGAGAGCATGTCCCAAATTCCAAGCTGCTGTTTTGAAGCATGTTTAAATAAAATAATGCACTTTGTGACTTCAATAATAAATATGGCAGTGCCATGTTGGCACTTTTTTTCCATGACTTGTGTTGATTTATTTTGGAAAACCTTGTTACATTGTTGAATGCATCCAGCGGGGCATCACAACAACATTAGGCATAATATTCGGTAAACGGTCATTAAGAGTTGGACGATATCGGAATATCGGACATTGGCAAAAAAGCCATAATCGGACATCTCTAATGTAAATAGTCATGAAAATAAAGAAAACACATTGAAATGAGAAGGTGTGTCCAAACTTTTGGCCTGTACTGTACATCATCATATTATGTACAAAATTCTGTACTATACTGTACTATACATCATCATATTATGTACAAAATTCTGTACTATACTGTACTATACTGTACTATACATCATCATATTATGTACAAAATTCAGTAGAATTTTAAAATCTACCCACCGGATACCTATTTACAATTTACCCCCTCCCGCCACCACGAAAGGGACAAGCGGTAGAAAATGGATGGATGGAATCTTTAAATCCACCAAATCAGTCTCGATATCCTATTATTACAATTTGATTAAAAAGTTGCGGCTTTGCGATAATCTTATCGTACTTACAGAGGTCAAGACCAAAATTATGCGACTAATGTGAAATCCTCAGCCGTGAGGGGTGTGCGACAGTGACGTGCGGTGAGGTTCATGGCTGGTGAGGCACTGACTTCATCACAGTCAGATTTACAAACATATGAACCCTAAAGAGGATCTTATTCACCATTTGATTGGCAGCAGTTAACGGGTTATGTTTAAAAGCTCATACCAGCATTCTTCCCTGCTTGGCACTCAGCATCAAGGGTTGGAATTGGGGGTTAAATCACCAAAAATGATTCCCGGGCGCGGCACCGCTGCTGCTCACTGCTCCCCTCACCTCCCAGGGGGTGATCAAGGGGATGGGTCAAATGCAGAGGACAAATTTCATTACACCTAGTGTGTGTGTGTGACAATCATTGGTACTTTAACTTAACTTTAACTTTACACATACAAACTGTAGCACACAAAAAAGCACATTTAATAAAAAAAACGTTATTATGGTCTTACCTTTACTTATAAATGAAGTCCATGCGCCGCTGTTGTGCTGGAATAATGCACCCCCGCCGTAGAATGCACCCCCTGACGGGAGTGTTGTATCAACTAAAGCCCACACTTAAACTCTCCACGTGCAAGATTGAATCTATTTAAAAAAGTTATTTAATAAGAAGCCAAAAAGTGCAAAAACAATAATGTTGGTGTTGGAGGAGTTGTGAATGAATGAAATATGAAATCTGTGCTGCAGTCTGCAGGTGTACCTAATGTTGTGGCCCAGCAGTCATTCACAACTCCTCCAACACCAACATTGTTGTTTTTGCACTTTTTGGCTTCTTATTAAATAACTTTTTTAAATAGATTCAATCTTGCACGTGGAAAGTTTAAGTGTGGGCTTTAGTTGATATAACACTCCCGTCAGGGGGTGCATTCTACGGCGGGGGTGCATTAATCCAGCACAACAGCGGTGCATGGACTTCATTTATAAGTAAAGGTAAGACCATAATAACGTTTTCTTATTAAATGTGCTTTTTTGTGTGCTACAGTTTGTATGTGTAAAGTTAAAGTTAAGTTAAAGTACCAATGATTGTCACACACACACACTAGGTGTAATGACATTTGTCCTCTGCATTTGACCCATCCCCTTGATCACCCCCTGGGAGGTGAGGGGAGCAGTGGGGAGCAGTGGGCAGCAGCGGCGCCGCTCCCGGGAATAATTTTTGGTGATTTAACCCCCAATTCCAACCCTTGATGCTGAGTACCAAGCAGGGAAGAATGCTGGTATGAGCTTTTAAACATAACCCGTTAACTGCTGCCAATCAAATGGTGAATAAGATACTCTTTAGGGTTCATATGTTTGTAAATCTGACTGTGATGAAGTCAGTGCCTCACCAGCCATGAACCTCACCGCACGTCACGGTCGCACCCCCCTCACGGCTGAGGATTTCACATTAGTCGCATAATTTTGGTCTTGACCTCTGTAAGTACGATAAGATTATCGCAAAGCCGCAACTTTTTAATCAAATTTTAATAATAGGATATCGAGACTGATTTGGTGGATTTAAAGATTCCATCCATCCGTCCATTTTCTACCGCTTGTCCCTTTCGTGGTGGCGGGGGGTGTAAATTGTAAAGGGTGCATTCTACGGCGGGAGTGCATTAACCGGCACAAGGAGGCGGGACTACTGCGAGCCTCAGCCAGTGCGTCTTCGCAGCAGTTTTATGATCGCTCAGCACAAGAAATACGTTACACACATACAGTTGTTGACAAAATACACTGTACATTATATACCTCAGCTAACTCAACTATGGAAATGTATAATATAATTCATATAGCAATACGGTCTCACTGCACAGCAGGCCGGCAGTTAGCCGAGTCATTGCGCAATCCATGTTGAGGCACAACTGAGTGACGTGCCTCAACTGGCTGCTGATCACAGCAAGTCTCTTCTCAGTATTTGAACGGCAAATGTGAAAATTCAGCGATTTTGAATAAAAATAATCTAAAACTGGTGAAGTTAAATGGAAAATAACTTTATAGTATAATCACTGGATACATATAACAATTTAATTAATTGTTTTTCTTTTTACATTTTTTTTCTTTCCATGATGGCACGTAAGGCCCCGCCTGCCCTGCCTCCCCTGACTGCACGTCACTGGTGTGCGAAATATACTAAGCATAACGCAGCAGCACATTTAGCTTAAAACGCTTTAAAAAAAATATTTGATAAGGCTATCAATCTCATTCCAGATCACCGGACCTCTACACTCTATACCAGGGGTCACCAACGCGGTGCCCGCGGGCACCAGGTAGCCCGTAAGGACCAGATGAGTAGCCCGCTGGCCTGTTCTAAAAATAGCTCAAATAGCAGCACTTACCAGTGAGCTGCCTCTATTTTTTAAATTGTATTTATTTACTAGCAAGCTGGTCTCGCTTTGCTCGACATTTTTAATTCTAAGAGAGACAAAACTCAAATAGAATTTGAAAATCCAAGAAAATATTTTAAAGACTTGGTCTTCACTTGTTTAAATAAATGCATACATTTTTTTTTACTTTGCTTCTTATAACTTTCAGAAAGACAATTTTAGAGAAAAAATACAACCTTAAAAATGATTTTAGGATTTTTAAACACATATATCTTTTTACCTTTTAAATTCCTTCCTCTTCTTTCCTGACAATTTAAATCAATGTTCAAGCAAATTAATTTTTTATTGTAAAGAATAATAAATACATTTTGATTTAATTCTTCATTTTAGCTTCTGTTTTTTCGATGAAGAATATTTGTGAAATATTTCTTCAAACTTGTTATGATTAAAATTCAAAAAAAAATATTCTGGCAAATCTAGATAATCTGTAGAATCAAATTTAAATATTATTTCAAAGTCTTTTGAATTTCTTTTAAAATTTTTGTTCTGGAAAATCTAGAAGAAATAATGATTTGTCTTTGTTAGAAATATAGCTTGGTCCAATTTGTTATATATTCTAACAAAGTGTAGATTGGATTTTAACCTATTTAAAACATGTCATCAAATTTCTAAAATTAATCTTAATCAGGAAAAATTACTATTGATGTTCCATAAATTATTTTTTTAACTTTTTCAAAAAGATTCAAATTAGCTAGTTTTTCTCTTCTTTTTTTAGGTTGAATTTTGAATTTTAAAGAGTCGAAATTGAAGATAAACTATGTTTCAAAATTTAATTGTCATTTTTTTCCGTGTTTTCTCCTCTTTTAAACCGTTCAATTAAGTGTACATATCATTAATTATTAATAATAACATAGAGTTAAAGGTAAATTGAGCAAATTGGCTATTTCTGGCAATTTATTTAAGTGTGTATCAAACTGGTAGCCCTTCGCATTAATCACTACCCAAGAAGTAGCTCTTGCTTTCAAAAAGGTTGCTGACCCCTGCTCTATACTAAAGCTTGTACACTTTAGATCAGTGGTCCCAACCACCGGGCCGCGGCTCGGTACTGCACAAGATTTTTTTTATTTTTTTTTATATATATATTTTTTTAAAAATTAAATCAACATAAAAACCACAATATATACATTATATATCAATATAAATCAATACAGTCTGCATGGATAGAGTCCGTAAGCACACATGATTGTATTTCTTTATGAGAAAAAAAAATAAAAAAATTTTTTTTACTACCCCCCCCCCCCTCCTCCCCTCCAGTCCTTGGGACAAATGTTCAAGTACAAAAAGGTTGGGGACCACAGCTCTAGATGACGGTTAATAAAGGTTTACTTCTCGTGTTAGGTCTATGAGAAGGAGTGGTCACTGGAATGATCTGGCAGAGTCTATAATTGAATCCGTATACTTTGTTACACATAATACAAGCACTGCGGAATCTGTTGCACTCAATAAGCTTCAGAAGATTGTACCCTTGAAAAAGAGGATCTGAGGGAGCATTTAAGTTTACCTGTGATAGAACACGTATGGCTTTCTTCTGAAGAATCTCCAGTTGGTTAAGATGGATAGGACAGGCCTTGATGTCCTGCTGTTTGGTGCTGTCCTGTTCTTAAGGATTAATTGCCGCAGGGACGAAAGATGGAAATGAGGCACTGGCTACAACCTTGCATATTTACACCAGTGTCTTCGTCCCTGGTTTGAAAATACAGTCGAAGAAAAAAAAATACAGTGGAACCTAGGGCTGGGCGATATGGCCTTTTATTAATATCTGGATATTTTGAGGCCATGTCACGATACACCATATATATCTCCATATTTTGCCTTAGCCTTGAATGAACACTTGATGCATATAATCACAGCAGTATGATGATTCTATGTGTCTACATTCAATCTTCATACTGCATTCATATATGCTACTTTTAAACTTTCATGCAGAGAGGGAAATCACAACTAAGTCATTTCACCAAAACTCAAAAAACTTCATGTCGGGGGCGGGGTTAAGGGGGGAGGAGTATATTTAGAGCTAGAATTCACTGAAATTCAAGTATTTCTTATATATATATATATATATATATATATATATATATATATATATATATATATATATATATATATATATATATATATATATATATATATATATATATATTAGGGATGTCCGATAATGGCTTTTTGACGATATCCGATATTCCGATATTGTCCAACTCTTTAATTACCGATACTGATATCAACCGATACTGATATCAACCGATACCGATATATGCAGTCGTGGAATTAACACATTATTATGCCTAATTTGGACAACCAGGTATGGTGAAGATAAGGTCCTTTTTAAAAAAAATTAAATAAGATAAACAAATTAAAAACATTTTCTTGAATAAAAAAGAAAGTAAAACAATATAAAAACAGTTACATAGAAACTAGTAATGAATGAAAATGAATAAAATTAACTGTTAAAGGTTAGTACTATTAGCAGACCAGCAGCACGCACAATCAATCAATCTTACAAACCTGAATGAAGGGAACAAGTGTAAAGAAATAAAACAGGAAGGAAAATATTTCAAAAGAAGGAACATCAACCCTCAACAAAAACTGGAGCTTCTGTTTCTTCGTGCTGTTTACTCGAGAGAGAGAAAAAACACACGCACAGAGGCGTTTGTGAATCGACGTTCCACTGTAATTAAAAAAACAGTCAGAACAGAGCCAGTCTAATTACCTCCATTGTTAGGAAATATGACCACATCACACCAGCTCTCAAATCCCTTCACTGGCTTCCTGTTCCACTCAGGATGGAAATCAAAGTCTCCCTACTAACCCACCAGTGCCTCCATGGAAATGCCCCCCTCTACCTCAAAGAACTACTCACCCCCAAATCCTCCACATGACACCTCCGCTCCGGACAGGCTAACCTCCTCCAACCTCCGAGGACAAAGCTACGAACAATGGGAGACCGGGTCTGTGGAACGCTCTCCCTGACCACCTGAGGGCACCACAGACTGTGGATGCTTTTAAAAAAAGGCTTAAAAACACTTCTTTTAAAAAAAAAAAAAAAAGTATTTTTTAAAGATATATGCATACTAGTTTGAGCTATTTGGCTGTTCTAGTTTTTTTTCAATTTTTTATTTATTATCTTTTTATTTGTTTTATTTTCTTTTATTACACTGTAGCACTTTGAGGTTGTTTACTCAATGTAAAGTGATTTTTACAAATAAAATCTATTATTATTATTATTATTATTATTAGCTGACTGTTGCTAGTGTTTATTTAGGAGTTAGAATGTATTAAATAAAAGAAAAAAAAAACATGTGTTCTTGTCTTGCATAAGGATTGGGAATGATAGTCAAAATTCCAAGAAAAGTGCAGTTCTCCTCTAAGAAACACGAAACGCTGCAGACAGAAAAGGACAGCGGAGACGTGCACTGTCGTCCTTTTTTGTCAAATGAACCAGTGGACAAATCCGGGTTTATTTATACGGCCTTAATAACAAATGCCTCAAAGCGCCGTTGAAGGCTAACCATCCATTTTGTGCCAATTATTGTGTTCAGGGTCACCTCGACTGAGCATTCAGCAGAAGGCTGCGTACATCATGCACACCGAGGGCACTTGTAGACAAATGTGCTGTTTAACAAATATAAATATATGTGCACTTTATTACTGTTGTCGGCATCTGTGAGAAATACCTATTTATTATAGTTGCTGGTATGAATGCATGTGTTTTTGTTATGCTGCTGGACACATGAATTCCCCTACGAGGGATCAATAATATTGATTTGTCCATCTACATTTTACATCGTCACTGAAGTGCGACAGTGATGGGTCCCGTCGCGAACGAGAGCCTTTGAAGTGAACGATGTCTTTTTAAAGCCACCGAAGACGAGTGACAGCAGGAAAATAAGTCTCTGTTATGATCTGTTCTCCAAAACAGAACGCTCTCCCTGACCACCTGAGGGCACCACAGACTGTGGATGCTTTTAAAAAAGGCTTAAAAACCCTTCTTTTTTTTTAAAAAAAAAAAAGCCTTTTTTTTTTAGATATATGCATACTAGTTTTAGCTATTTGGCTGTTTTAGTTTTTATTTTTATTTATTTTATATTTTATATATATTTTTTTTAATACACTGTAGCACTTTGAGGTCGTTTACTCAATGTAAAGTGCTTTTTACGAATACAATCTATTATTATTATCTATCTATCTACATATACTAATACATTAATACAAAACATCACAATAATGTTTAATTGATTGCTAAAACGTTATGACCAGGGGTCCCCAAACTTTTTGACTCCGGGGCCGCATTGGAGTAAAACAATTTGGCTAGGGGCCGCGCTATATATATATATATATATATATATATATATATATATATATATATATATATATATGTCTTAATTAGATTATCCAAAAGATAGTGCTCGATACCGTGGTAGAGCGTAATATGTATGTGTGGGAAAAAATCACAATCCTCAATCCTCAGGAGATTTTTTTTTTCTCCTGAGGATCTCCTGAGGATTGAGGAAACCCCTCATGAAACAGGCCTGTAGAGATGAAATAGTCTTGTGATTTTTTCCCACACATACATATATATATATATATATATATATATATATATATATATATATATATATATATATATATATATATATATATATATATATATATATATATATATATATATATATATATATATATATATATATATATATATATAATATGTAAATGTGCGTGTGTGTGTGTGTATATATGTATATGTATATGTAAATGTGTATATATGTGTGTGTATATATGTATATGTCTATGTATATATATGTGTATATATGCATATATATATATGTATATGTGTATATATGTATATATATAGGTATATTTGTATATATGTGTGTATATGTATATGTGTCTATATGTGTGTATATATTATATATATATATATATATATATATATATATATATATATATATATATATATATATATATATATATATATATATATATATATATATATATATATACATATATATTCCTCGCGCACTAATTGACTTAAAGAGCGCACTTGCTGCATGTCACGTTATCGATGGTAAAATGCATTTTTAGACAATATGATTTGCCTGAGTGGCTAGGAGACAGTAGAAAAAGGACTAGTAAGGACAAATAAATAAAAAAAAATTATAATTTTTTTTTTTTTTTTTTAACTTGGGACTTCCTGCGGGCCGGATTTTGGACGCTGGGGGGGGGGGCGTATCCGGCCCGCGGGCCGTAGTTTGGGGACCCCTGGTTATGACAGACCGCCTTAAAAAACGTAATGGAATTTTACATTGTTTTACTGAATGAGACACCCAGAATGTACATGAAAATAAAGAATGTGGGATTTACAATATTAACTATGAACGATAAAACATTGAATATTGACAACGTATGAACGTCACACCCCTTCTCCACCCACTTATTTTACAATCAAGTGAAATGCAACAAACGCAGCGAAATATAAACGCGAAGGGTAAAAATAAACCCACCTACAATCTGATACATCTGATATATCACTAAGCTTTAGAGCTTTGTTGTAAACATCTCATTCCGCGTCTGTCCCTGCACTGCCAAAACTGAAATCTAAGTAAGATGAAATATCTCAAATAAGGGTGATATTTGCTTATTTTCTGTCTGACAAGATAATTCTTCTCACTAAGCAGATTTTATGTTAGAGTGTTTTACTTGTTTTAAATGTTTTGGTCCTAAATGATCTCAGTAAGATATTAAAGCTTGGTGCTGAGATGTTATGACTAGGGATGCCGATAAATGCGTTAAAATGTAATATCGGAAATTATCGGTATCGTTTTTTTTATTATCTGTATCTTTTTTTTTTTTTTTTTTTTTTTTTTTAAATTAAATCAACATAAAAAACACAAGATACACTTACAATTAGTGCACCAACCCAAAAAACCTCCCTCCCCCCATTTCTTTCTGCAAGTCTGCAAGGGATACAGTCCGTAAGCACACATGATTGTGCGTGCTGCTGCACCACTAATAGTACTAACCTTTAACAGTTAATTTTACTCATTTTCATTCATTACTAGTTTCTATGTAACTGTTTTTATATTGTTTTATTTTCTTTTGTATTCAAGAAAATGTTTTTAATTTAGTTATCTTATTTTATTATTATTTTTAAAAAGTACCTTATCTTCACCATACCTGGTTGTCCAAATTAGGCATAATAATGTGTTAATTCCACGACTGCATATATCGGTTGATATCGGTATCGGTTGATATCGGTAATTAAAGAGTTGGACAATATCGGAATATCGGATATCGGCAAAAAGCCTTTATCGGACATCCCTAGTTATGAGCTATATTGAGTAAAACATGCTTGGAACTAGAATATCAACTGATGCAAAGCTGTGTCATCAACACTCACAAGTATAAAACTACTTTTTTAAAGTAATCATTTCTTATTTCAAGCATGAAAAAAAACATGATTTTGACACAATTGTGTCTCATAATTAAAACAGATGACAGCCAAATGGACTTTTGCTGTTTTATTTCCAATGAAACAATAGAAAACAGGTACTCATATAGTAGTACAGTTGGCACAGTACAGTAAACTGATATTTAAACATTTAACATGTGACATTTCTAACCATTTTGAACCGAAATAGTTCATGCACATTCAGGTAAATTCTTCAAAATTATAATACAATTTTTTTTTGGCCGGGGGCCGGGCTGTATATATGCGCACTAATTGACTGAAAGAGCACGCACTTGGCGCGATGATGTCATGTTATCCATGGAAAAATGCATTTTTAGACAATATGATTTGCCTGAGCGGCTAGGAGACCCCGAGAGTAACAAGCGCTTGCCTTGTTGCCTTTCCATTAAGAACAATACATTACTTTTTAGTATAAGTAAATGTAATGCCGAGCGCATATCATTATGTCAAGATAATGGCACTAGCATTTACTTCATTTAAGAATATTTTTCAACATATTGAGCTAAAAGGTCTTTTTTTTTTTTTCTACCAAGAAAAGTGCACTTGTTATTATTGAGAATATACTTATTTTAAGGTATTTTTGGGTTCACTGAGGTTAGCTAATTTTACTTGTTTTGGAAAGTCTTGACAAGCCGAATGTTCTTGTCCTTATTGGCAGATAATTTTGCTTAGTTCAAGTAAAATACCCCTCATTTTTGTGTTTTTCTTTCTTGTTTTTGAACACTGACTTTTTGCAGTGTGACACCCGCATTTCAGGCGGACACTCTGTGGAAACGCTCCCCACCCACACTGCTTGGTGCCTCGTCCGGGCTGCTGTGACGTAGATGACCATAGTAACTAAGTAGATGACCATGGTAACTAAGTAGATGACCATAGTAACTAGTATATCAAGCAAAAGCGCAGATTCCAAGCATTGAAATACTTTGTATAGTTGAAGACTTACGGGCATTAGAAAACATGAGTGCACATCATAATGGCAGCTACACTTTCCATCTTAAAGATCTAAAAAAAAATATTTGGGAATGTCCCGGCGGGCCAGATTGAAAAGCCCAGCTCTGCACAAAGGGAACTCTATTTTGCCTTCGAGCTAAATGCTGTAGGTCAGTGGTCCGCAACCTTTTTGTAGCTGCGGACCACTCAACGCTTGAAATTTTTTTTTTTTTTTTTTTCCCCATAAAGAAATACAATCATGTGTGCTTACGGACTGTATCCTTGCAGACTGTATTGATCTATATTGATATATAATGTATATATTGTGTTTTTTATGTTGATTTAATTAAAAAAAAAAACATTTTTTTTTTTTTTTTCCCATAAAGAAATACAATCATGTGTGCTTACGGACTGTATCCTTGCAGACTGTATTGATCTATATTGATATATAATGTATATATTCTGTTTTTTATGTTGATTTAATAAAAAAAAAAAAAAAAATATTATTTTTTTTTTTTTTTTTTTTTTTAATTTCTCGTGCGGCCCGGTACCAATCGGTCCGCGGACCGGTACCGGACCGCGGACCGATTGGTACCGGGCCGCACGAGAAATTTATTGGTACCGGGCCGCACGAGAAATTTAAAAAAATAAAAAAATAAAAAATGTATTAAATCAACATAAAAAACACAATATATTTGGTGGTTGGGGACCAGTGCTGTAGGTGATTAGAATCACAATGCAATAATATAACAGGATTAAACTGGGGAGCAAGAGCCCAGTCCTGCCCTTGCTAATAGATTGTAGTCCCGGCTACAAAATCAGATCAGTAAAAAGTCAAGCTGGGGTTGATTGGCAGCTTTGCCCAACATCAATCTTCTAAAAAATAAAAAATAAAAAGGGCACCCAAACGGTTGTTGTGGTCCAGATGTTTGCGTACTTGCAGGACTGATTGTTTTGTAATTCACTAGCCTGGGAAGCCAAAACAAACAAAAACAATGAAGCCGTTTCCTAAACCGCAATTATTTTGATTGCTTGATGCAAAAATGGAAAAAGATAAAGCTACTGGCATTATTTTAGTTTGCCCCTCCACAAATGTCACCAGCAAGAGCATGTTTATTTGAATCTTAATGAATGAATATCTTTTGGACACATTGTTTTGTTACAGACATAAAGGTCTTGCAGCTACTTTGTGTTTTATGAAACACACATTTCCTGTGATTGTGGACTCAAAGTCCCTCAAAACAAGATTGTTTTATAAAATCACATTCAGATAAATTTGAGTAAATACAATTAAAAAAAAAAAAAAGTTACACACACACAAAAAAAAAGGCAAAATGTGACTACAACCTGTTTCGCCCACACTGCAAAAAGTCAGTGTTCAAAAACAAGAAAAATAACAACAAAAATTAAGGGTATTTTACTTGAACTAAGCAAAATTATCTGCCAATAGAACAAGAAAATGTGGCTTGTCAAGACTTTCCAAAACAAGTCAAATTAGCTAACCTCAATGAACCCCAAAATACCTTCAAATAAGTATATTCTCACTAATAACACGTGCACTTTTCTTGGTAGAACAAACAAATATGAGACCTTTTTTCTCAATATGTCGAAAAATCTTCTTAAATTAAGTAAATGCTAGTGCCATTATCTTTTTTTTTTTTGACCTGTCCAGCTTCTCAGGCAAATCATATAGCAGATGTAGATGCCCGTATCGGCTGTTCAGATTTACTTTACAAAAGAGAAGTGTAGGATACTTCTCTTGTTGCCTTATTTGTATTTTGACTTTATTAAATGTATTTATATTATCATTTGGTGCAGCCGGGCCGGAGCAGGAGGGGATAGAAAGAGAAAAAAAGGAAGAAAGAGGGGGGGAATTGTGGGGACAAGAGGGGGATTAGACAGAGAGACAAAAACAACAACAGCCAACACAACAACGACAACAATAGAGCAACATCAGCAAATACGACATGTACAAATATGATGGTAAAAGTGATAGCAAATAAGCAGTTAGTGAAAATAAAAAATAATACAGAAATGACAATGAGCATTATTACACTAAAAATGGAGCAATACAAATACCAATAGAAATAGCGCTATTGATAATAAACAATACCAATATTTAGTGCCATTATCTTGACATAATGATATGCGCTCGGCATTACATTTCTTGCATTTTTTCCCATCAATAACATGATATCATCGCGCCAAGTGCGTGCTCTTTCAGTCAATTAGTGCGCAAGGAATATATATATGTACTTACACTACCGTTCAAAAGTTTGGGGTCACCCAAACAATTTAGTGGAATAGCCTTCATTTCTGAGAACAAGAATAGACTGTCCAGTTTCAGATGTAAGTTCTCTTTTTCTGGCCATTTTGAGCGTTTAATTGAGCCCACAAATGTGATGCTCCAGAAACTCAATCTGCTCAAAGGAAGGTCAGTTTTGTAGCTTCTGTAAGGAGCTAAAGTGTTTTCAGATGTGTGAACATGATTGCACAAGGGTTTTCTAATCATCAATTAGCCTTCTGAGCCAATGAGCAAACACATTGTACCATTAGAACACTGGAGTGATAGTTGCTGGAAATGGGCCTCTATACACCTATGTAGATATTGCACCAAAAAGCAGACATTTGCAGCTAGAATAGTCATTTACCACATTAGCAATGTATAGAGTGTATTTCTTTCAAGTTAAGACTAGTTTAAAGTTATCTTCATTGAAAAGTAATTTTTTTTATTTTATTTTTTATTTTTTTATTTTTTCATAAAGAAATACAATCATGTGTGCTTACGGACTGTATACCTGCAGACTGTATTGATCTATATTGACATACACATACACAATATGTATATATAGTGTTTTTATGTTGATTTAATTTTAAAAAAAAAATAAAAAAAATTTTTTTTTTTTTTTTTTTTTAATTTCTTGCGCGGCCCGGTACCAATCGGTTGGGCACCACTGTTTTAAAGGCCCACGGCACATTCTAAAATTACTATTAAAATAAACAAAAACATAACAAAAGTGAAATAAAAAAGCTTAAAGGTTAAATGTCATTTAGAAAAAGTTGCAATGTTGACTAATAAAACAAAGCCGTTTTTTTTTTCTTTCAAACTGTCATTGCTCAAAACATAATATTGAATCAAAATCAATGTTATTATGAATTATTGACCTATCCAAAGTTCCCATTACTTCACATCAAATATTCCAATAGGAAAAATATTTTTGGTGGAAGATTTTGCAAATTTGGTAAATAAATAACCCCAAAATGTACATTTTGTTGTTTTCTTACCGTACCGAAAATGAACCGAACCGTGACCTCTAAACCGAGGTACGTACCGAACCGAAATTTTGGTGTACCGTTACACCCCCACTAGAATGTATTTATTTTTGCACTGTAAATAATTTATTTTTTATCAGTTTTTATGAGTACCTTCTTTTGCAGCACATACGGTTTAGCATTTATTTTGGTAATCAGCCTGACCTAAGTCTCGATAATAATCTTTGTGATTAACACATGGTTTCTAATTATTTGAAAAAGTCTATCCTGCTAAACTGTAAGTAGGTTAGATCTGATTATGAAATACGATTACAATCAAGAGTGAGATTATTAATTCGGTGTTGATACTTGAGTAGGCTCCGGGCCCCTCTGTAGTAGGCCTTGACTTGAAATACTGGGCAAAACTGCACAATGACGTATTGTGTCAATAAATTTAAGGATTTTTGCATTTATTTCGAGGGTCAGCGCTTTAGGACCCATTACGTTTTATTTAATAAGAACCACAACAGACTTTGGAACATACGGTATTCTGGGGGGTTTAAAGAGACGAAGCATGTACACCAAACTGAACCGAAACCGTAATAAGATCCAAACCGTGGGTTTTGTGCACAATACCAACCTTAGAACACATTGTCAAGTGTTCAATTCCTGAATCATTTTGTGATTGTAGTACCAGACAGTCTCGATGTTCATTCATCGCAGCTATTCCTGACCACAGAGAACAGAACGGCCTGTTCATGCAGTTCTTGCGTTAGCAGAGGATTTTCAGACCAGTGCACACAATCACTTTTTTCATGGGAGAACACTGCCAACTGTCCCGGGGAGGTCAAAACCCACAGAGCGACGATCCAAGCCGGTGGTTCTCTTCCGGGGAAGAGGCGTCCGCATTTGATCCAAAGCTCAATAAAGGGTCAAGCTTGTCTTTTTAGTTAATCCTGAGGAATTAAAGGACATTTGTTTGTCCCTCGCAAAAATAGACTGCACCCACGGCTCTGTTCCAGGACAGGGTATCTACTCTAGCACCTGGTAGACCAGGTTCCAATGACTTTTCATGCTCACCGTGCTCAGGAGGTAGAGCAGGTTGTCCAGAAACCGGAAGGTGTGAACCCAGCTACCTCAATCCCAGTCAGAGACTCTTGATCTCCACTGTAAGTGTTTGGGGGTGGTCGGAGAGTCACGTTCACTGCTCGCGTGTCCCTAAAGATGCTATAGAAATCCAACCCATCATTATTATTACTACAGTTTTACTGTCAGGTTCAAACGCTGATGACATCTATTAAACAAGACAAGAGGCAACGAATTAAACAGAGACATAATTCAATTTGGACTCAATTGAGGAGACACGCCTGTGTCAGGCTTGTCCCTGACAGTTTGGTCAAGTTTGAGTTTTTTCTCTGTGTTTGTTTTATTTCCTGTCAGCACTCTTATTTTGGTTCAGTTTCCTGTTTGTCTCTCTGAGTGCTGTCCCCTCAGCGGTGGCTGATGGGCACCGGGCCACACCTGGTGCCAATCAGCCAGCTACTATTTAAACCTGCTTTGTCCTCCACTCGGTGCTGGAGTATTGTCGTTGTCATTCCTACCTGTCGTGTAGATATCGTTACAGCTACTACCTGTCGTGCTACTGCTTGTCCTTGTGCCTGTCATCGTAGCGGTAAGCTGTTCCTGTTAGCTATTTGTAGTTTGCTTTCTCCTAGCTCTTTTGTTTTGTGTTTTCTTGTTAGCCATTAGCTGTTTCCAGTTTTTCTGTTTGCTGGTTCCTGTTTTCAGTTTTGGCTATTCCTAGTTCCTGGTTTGTGTTTTTACCTTTTATTTTATGAACATTAAATCATGTTTTCCTGGACAATGCCTGCCGCCATCTCTGCATCTTGGGGTCCGTCAACAACTCATTGTGACAGACTGGACACACCGTACCCTTGTAAAGTATCTCCAGCACGCTCTGCCAAAAGATTGCATGCCTCCTTCTTTTATTTTGGACCCTCCCCCGACCACATGGCCACCTTTGTTTCCAAAGGACAAAGGTCGCAAAAAGTTCACAGAAAAGGTCGTAAACAATTCACAGGAAAGGTCAGTTCAAAAAGAGTTCGTAAAATAGTTCAAAAAGAGTTCCATAAAATAGTTCAAAAAGAGTACGTAAAATAGTTCAAAAAGAGGTCGTCTGGAAATTGGGCAGATCCTGTCATCTCTCCGCTCTGAAGTCCTTGGGCCAGAACAACGTCCTTCTGTTGATTACCATACATGAAAGAACACAGGAACACCTTTATCTTGCTCCCCCCCACCACACAGTGGAGTTTTACGAGCCTTACTCTTGGTAGGCCTCAAAGACAGCCCCTGTCCTTTTGCCTGGAACTCATTTCAACACAACGTTTTTTGTGATAACTTACAAACATTTATTCTAACATTTACTATTAAATTACGTTTGAACGATCTGTCCTCACTGGCAACACGTTGCCATTGAAGCTGCTTCGAAGTTGCTACCCTGCTGGTGCATTGACGGACCAAATATTGACTCGGGAGGTAGGGGACACCCAACTAATGACCAAACACACACAGAGATTCAAATGTGAATGTCAATGAACACTCTGGTCATTAAATCTGTCTATCTGACGTGACCCAGGTAAGCGTGGATACCTGGCCACAACCAGATGGAGCGACAGGGGACGGACAAGCAACGACGAAGCCAAGAACAGGCTTCCACTTGGTCCTAGGGCAGGGGTCGGCAACCTTTACCACTCAAAGAGCCATTTTGGCAAGTTTCACAAATTAAAGAAAATGAAGGGAGCCACAAAATTTTTTTAAATTTAAAATGAAAAACACTGCATATAAAGCTTTAATTGCTTTGTGCTATGTTAACCAGGGATCTCAGACACACCCACCGGCATGCACTTTGATATGGAAATTTGATGTCAGTGCAGCCCGCGAGATTTGAATCAATGGCGCTTGATAGCGTCATACTTGCCAACCCTCTCATTATTTCCGGGAGACTCCCCTAATATCAGGGAGTGATGGCACTGCTTATGGTGCCCTCTACAGCCTGCCCAAACAGTGTACCTGCTCGGCCACATGTAGAATGCAGCTTCAGCTTGCTCGCATAAGTGACAGCAAGGCGTACTAGCTCAGCAGCCACACATCTTACACTGACGGTAGCCGTACCATATAAAACAACTTTAACACTGTTACGTTACAAATATGCGCCACACTTTGAACCCACACCAAAAAAGAATGACAAACACATTTCTGGAGAACATCTGCACTGTAACACAACATAAACACAACACAATAAATACCCAGAATCCCATGCAGCACTAACTCTTCCGCTCAACCGACGCATGGAGGAGGGGGGGGGGGGGGTTGATGTGTGGGGGGGGTTTTGTGGTAGTGGGGGTGTATAATCTAGACCGGAAGAGTTAGGGCTGCATGGGATTCTGGGTATTGGTTGTGTTGTGTTTATGTTGTGTTACAGTGGGATGTCCGCCAGAAATTTGTTTTTCATTCTTTTTTGGTGTGGGTTCACAGTGTGGCGCATATTTGTAACGTAACAGTGATAAAGTTGTTTTATACGGTACGGCTACCGTCAGTGTAAGCTGTGTGGCTGATGAGTAAGTATGCTTTGCTGTCTCCTACGTGTGCAAGTAAAAGCCAAATACAACATGTGGCCGGGCTGGCACGCTGTTTGTAAGTGCAATAGAGGACAATTACTGCAGTGCAATTAGGGCACGCCCTTAGTTTAGTAATTAGAGTGAAAATAGGATTATATTTGCCCTGGGAGTTATCTAGGAGAGGCACTGAGATCCATAAGTCTCCTGGTAAAATCAGGGGGGTCGGCAAGTATGCAGCTGAGCCGCATCAGAGTGGTCAAAGAGCCGCATGCGGCTCCGGAGCCGCGGGTTGCCGACCCCTATCCTAGGGCGAGGGTCAGCAACCCGCGGCTGTCGAGCCGCATTCGGCTCTTTAGTGCCGAATATATATGCAGTTAAGCACGATGGTATCACGTTAGCTCCGTGGCTAAAGTGTTTCGTCGATGTATTGTCGTGGGGATAAAAGTCACTGTGAATGTCCATTTCGCGTTCTGGACTCTCATTTTTAAGAGGATATAGTATCCGAGGTGGTTCAAAATACAAATCCGTGATCCACAATAGAAAAAGGAGAAAGTGTGGAATCCAATGAGCCAGCTTGTACCTAAGTTACGGTCAGAGCGAAAAAAGATACGTCTTGCACTGCATTCTAGTCCTTAACTCTCACGTTCCTCATCCACAAATCTTTCATCCTCGCTCAAATTAATGGGGTAATCGTCGCTTTCTCGGTCCGAATCGCTCTAGCTGCATTGAAAACAATAGGAAAATATGGGGAGGCTATCAACTGACTACGTCACGCTACTTCCGGTAGGGGCAAGGCTTTTTTTTATCAGATACCAAAAGTTGCGATCTTTATCGTCGATGTTCTCTACTAAATCCTTTCAGCAAAAATATGGCAATATCGCGAAATGATCAAGTATGACACATAGAATGGATCTGCTATCCCCGTTGAAATAAAAACATTTAATTTCAGTAGGCCTTTAAGCCTGCGACACATAGTCATTTTATATAAGATATATATAAGGCTTTTCATTTTTTGTGGCTCCAGACAGATTCGATTTTTGTATTTTTGGTCCAATATGGCTCTTTCAACGTTTTGGGTTGCCGACCCCTGCCCTAGAGCTTGATCCCTCTCTTGCCTAGTCAGTCGGCATTTCACCACAGTGTATCGATAGTGTCCTTCTGAAGGGCGCACTTAGGGTTGCGTGTGTTGCAAAGCCTGCTTGTCTTTATGTTACTCACAAAGGACCGGGGAGAGTGTCGCTCTGGGTTCACATTTGTTTACAGTGGCCTAACCCCGCGTTTTGTTCAAGATACTCAATCCTCTGTCAAAGAATCACTCACCAGAGGTAAATAAACGCAATCCCTGCTCATCTTCAGCTGAGCAGAGAAGTGTTGCTAACACTGTAGAGGAATGGATGCTTGTGTGGATCTTAGGGGGTACTGGGGCTTTGGCCCACTTGACACCTGAAGTGGTACATCGGTACGGGTCTTTGGATTACAGCTGATACACTGATATTTACCCTTCAAAGAATTAAGCAATGATGAAGTTATGAAAGTATTCATTGACCACCAACAACGAATAAAATAATACAAATAATGTTTTATCATAATGATGATAACAAACAGGCCAAATACTGAATGGCGCCAGAGACGCGTTCCACGGCAGCCATTGGATACATGCTCAGCTTTGTCTCGCCCGTCAGATGCTCAGCGTCTCTGGGAGTCTATAGAAAGTGACACTTTCATAACAATATGCAATATGTTTTATATACACAGTGCAAGTATGTATATATATATATATATATATATATATATATATATATATATATATATATATATATATATATATATATATATATATATATATATATATATATATATATATATAATGTAGTAACAGACACCTTCATAACAATATGTAATATGTACAATATACACACTGCAAATATATATATAATGTAGTAACAGACACCTTCATAACAATATGTGATATGTACAATATACACACTGCAAGTATATATATAATGTAGTAACAGACACCTTCATAAAAATATATAATATGTACAATATACGCACTGCAAGTATATATATAATGTAGTAACAGACACCTTCATAACAATATGTAATATGTACAATATACACACTGCAAGTATATATATCATGTAGTAACAGACACCTTCATAACAATATGTAATATGTACAATATACACACTGCAAGTATATATATAATGTAGTAACAGACACCTTCATAACAATATGTAATATGTACAATATACACACTGCAAGTATATATATAATGTAGTAACAGACACCTTCATAACAATATGTAATATGTACAATATACACACTGCAAGTATATATATAATGTAGTAACAGACACCTTCATAACAATATGTAATATGTACAATATACACACTGCAAGTATATATATAATGTAGTAACAGACACCTTCATAACAATATGTAATATGTACAATATACACACTGCAAGTATATATATAATGTAGTAACAGACACCTTCATAACAACATGTAATATGTACAATGTACACACTGCAAGTATATATTTAGAATGTAGTAACAGACACCTTCATAACAACATGTAATATGTACAATGTACACACTGCAAGTATATATTTAGAATGTAGTAACAGACACCTTCATAACAATATGTAATATGTACAATATACACACTGCAAGTATATATATAATGTAGTAACAGACACCTTCATAACAATATGTAATATGTACAATATACACACTGCAAGTATATACATAATGTAGTAACAGACACCTTCATAACAATATGTAATATGTACAATATACACACTGCAAGTATACATATAATGTAGTAACAGACACCTTCATAACAATATGTGATATGTACAATATACACACTGCAAGTATATATATAATGTCGTAACAGACACCTTCATAACAATATATAATATGTACAATATACACACTGCAAGTATATATATAATGTAGTAACAGACACCTTCATAACAATATGTGATATGTACAATATACGCACTGCAAGTATATATATAATGTAGTAACAGACACCTTCATAACAATATGTAATATGTACAATATACACACTGCAAGTATATATATATAATGTAGTAACAGACACCTTCATAACAATATGTGATATGTACAATATACACACTGCAAGTATATATATAATGTAGTAACAGACACCTTCATAACAATATGTAATATGTACAATATACACACTGCAAGTATATAGATAATGTAGTAACAGACGCCTTCATAACAATATGTAATATGTACAATATACACACTGCAAGTATATATATATAATGTAGTAACAGACACCTTCATAACAACATGTAATATGTACAATATACACACTGCAAGTATATAGATAATGTAGTAACAGACACCTTCATAACAATATGTAATATGTACAATATACACACTGCAAGTATATATATAATGTAGTAACAGACACCTTCATAACAATATGTAATATGTACAATATACACACTGCAAGTATATATATATATAATGTAGTAACAGACACCTTCATAACAACATGTAATATGTACAATATACACACTGCAAGTATATATATAATGTAGTAACAGACACCTTCATAACAATATGTAATATGTACAATATACACACTCCAAGTATATATATAATGTAGTAACAGACACCTTCATAACAATATGTAATATGTACAATATACACACTGCAAGTATATATATAATAAAGTAACAGACACCTTCATAACAACATGTAATATGTACAATGTACACACTGCAAGTATATATTTAGAATGTAGTAACAGACACCTTCATAACAACATGTAATATGTACAATGTACACACCTCAAGTATACATTTAGAATGTAGTAACAGACACCTTCATAACAATATGTAATAGGTACAATATACACACTGCAAGTATATATATAATGTAGTAACAGACACCTTCATAACAATATGTAATATGTACAATATACACACTGCAAGTATATACATAATGTAGTAACAGACACCTTCATAACAATATGTAATATGTACAATATACACACTGCAAGTATATATATAATGTAGTAACAGACACCTTCATAACAATATGTAATATGTACAATATACACACTGCAAGTATATATATAATGTAGTAACAGACACCTTCATAACAATATGTGATGTGTGCAATATGTACCATATTTTGATCATTTGTATCACTGACTTTTTCCGCGCATTGATTTCTGTTTCCATAGCAACGCACGTCTGACTTCCGGCAACAAATGTGCGTTCCTCCTTCCCAAAACAAACACGCGTGTGTGTTCTAATCACGGCAGACTTGTTAACAAACAACAAAATAAGACTATTTTTGGACAAAAGAGGATTCACAACCTTATCTTTTTGAAGCTGAATATACTGAGGATGAACTGCTGCTTCTAGAAGCCAGCGCGGAGGAAGAGTGAGACGTTGGGCGCAGACGGAAGCCGAACGAGTGAGTTGAAAGTGACTTTGACGCTGTAAACGTGGAACTTGGGGCCAAGCTATTTCCTCATAAATGGAGTGCTTACCCACAATCTACAGGAAACGACCCCGGCCAGCTGCACCAGACGAACAACTGTCCATCGAGTGAGTCACTTTATATTGATCATGTCTGGCTAGCTGTGTACGAACAAAACTTGAAATAATACTTTACGGATACTGTAATATGATTGTAGTATTGTTGATGGTTTTGAATGCATTTTTAAAGTCATGTGAAGGTAGAATTGATCCCATTAGCTGCATTGCTCGCCACCTAAAACGAGCCGATTTTTATATCGTTGTTAACATCGTTACTTTTATGAGTAACTCGTTAATTACTTTTAGGCCCGTTTCAACGCCGTTAGCAACGCGGCACGCTATTTTTGATGTGGTTTTATGTCGACAACAGGACAGCATCACTAGTGTAGCAGGAAATATCTTTTTACTGGTGAGAGCAACAAGCAGTATCGCACTAAAATGAACTTGATATCAGAAATAATAATATCACACTGTGACGCAGCAGACAACAACGCGTGCACACGCACGAGAGTGGAATACTGAACAACAAATCAATGATTGAAGTGACAAACTCGCCATCCAAACAATACCCCGTTTGTTGACAATAAGATAGCCATGGAAGCACATTCCATCTCTTTATCAAGCAGAGGTAACTACAATCCGGTGAAAAGAATACAGAACAACAAATCAATGACTGAAGTGACAAAGACAAACTCGCCATCCAAACAATACCCCGTCTGTTGACAAGAAGATATGACAGCCATGAAAGCACATTCAATCACTTTATCAAGCAAAGGTAACGCAATCCGGTGAAAAGAATACTGAACAACAAATCAATGACTGAAGTGACAAACTCGCCATCCAAACAATACCCCGTTTGTTGACGAGAAGATATGACAGCCATGGAAGCACATTCCATCTCTTTATCAAGCAGAGGTAACTACAATCTGGTGAAAGGAATACTGAACAACAAATCAATGATTGAAGTGACAAACTCGCCATTCCAAACAATACCCCGTTTGTTGACAAGCAGATATGACAGCCATGAAAGCACATTCAATCACTTTATTGAGCAAAGGTAATGCAATCCGGTGAAAGGAATACTGAACAACAAATCAATGATTGAAGTGACAAACTTGCCATTCCAAACAATACCCCGTTTGTTGACAAGAAGATATGACAGCCATGGAAGCACATTCCATCTCTTTATCAAGCAGAAGTAACACAATCCGATGAAAAGATTCAAAAGAGCTGGCGTCAAAGCCGACAAAGTGCCGCTGCTGACTGCTAAAGCGAACAAACACAGCTCCATTGACACCCTCGATGACATCACACGTCACTAGGCAACAGGCCTTTTAAAAAGCACAGACTCCGCACGCTGTACTTTCATATTAGACATCTCTCTAATGCGTATGCATTATTTTAGTAACAAATAAGGAATTAATCAAAAAGCAAAGAAAAAAAAACATTTTGTCTTCTTGTCTCTCGTAATGATTGTGAACGATAGCTAAAAAAAAAAAGTGGAGTTGGCACGTTGTGTAAATGGTCAATAAAAAGAGAATACAATGATTTGCAAATCCTTTTCAACCTATATTCAATTGAATATTGATATTTCATGCTCCGAATGGTTAAGTGTTTGATGAGGAATGCTCATCAAACACTTATTTGGAACATCCCACAGGTGAACGGGCTAATTGGGAACAGGTGGGTGCCATGATTGGGTATAAAAGCGGCTTGCATGAAATGCTCAGTCGTTCACAAACGAGGAGCAAATTGTTGAACAGTTTAAGAACAACATTTCTCAACCAGCTATTGCAAGGAATTTAGGGATTTCACCATCTACGCTCCGTAATATCATCAAAAGGCTCGGAGAATCTGGAGAAATCACTGCACGTAAGCTGATGATATTACGGACCTTCCATCCCTCAGGTGACATCAGTGTGTAAAGGATATCACCATCGGTAGGTTGGAGTTCAAATCCCAGCCGAGTCATACCAAAGACTATAAAAATGGGACCCATTACCTCCCTGCTTGGCACTCAGCATCAAGGGTTGGAATTGGGGGTTAAATCACCAAAATGATTCCCGGGCGCGGCGCCGCTGCTGCCCACTGCTCCCCAAGGGGATGGGTCAAATGCAGAGGACAAATTTCACCACATCTAGTGTGTGTGACAATCATTGGTACTTTAACTTTAACTTTAACTTTAACTTAACACATGGGCTCAGGAACACTTCAGAAAACCACTGTCAGTAACTACAGTTTGTCGCTACATCTGTAAGTGCAAGTTAAAACTCTCCTATGCAAAGCCAAAGCCATTTATCAACAACACCCAGAAGCGCCGCCGGCTTCGCTGGGCCCTGAGCTCATCCAAGATGGACTGATGCAAAGTGGAAAAGTGTTCTGTGGTCTGACGAGTCCACATTTCAAATTGTTGTGTCCTCTGGACCAAAGAGGAAAAGAACCATCCGGACTGCTATAGGTGCAAAGTGTAAAAGCCAGCATGTGTGATGGTATGGGGGTGTATTAGTGGCCAAGACATGGGTAACTTACACATCTGTGAAGGCACCATTAATGCTGAAAGGTACATACAGCTTTTGGAGCAACATATGTTGCCATCCAAGCAACGTTACCATGGACGCCCCTGCTTATTACAGCAAGACAATGCCAAGGCACGTGTTACAACAGCGCGGCTTTGTAGTAAAAGAGTGCGGGTACTAGACTGGCCTGCCTGTAGTCCAGACATTGAAAATGTGTGGCACCTAAAATAGCAGAAGGGAGACCCCCGGACTGTTGAACAACTTAAGCTGTACATCAAGCAAGAATGGGAAAGAATTCCACTTCAAAAATGTGTCTCCTCACTTCCCAAACCTTTACTGAGTGTTGTTAAAAGGAAAGGCCATGTAACACAGTGGTGAACATGCCCCTGTGACAACTTTTTACAATGTGTTGCAGCCATTAAATTCTAAGTTAATGATTATTTGCAAAAAAGTTTGAACATTTAATATCTTGTCTTTGCAGTCTATTCAATTGAATATAAGTTGAAAAGGATTTGCAAATCATTGTATTCTGTTTATTTTTTATTTTTTTACGAATTACACAACGTGCCAACTTAACCGGTTTTGTATTTTGTTCTATATTTTGAGTACTTTAAATTGCTCCTCTGAGTACGGTCCCTTATCTGTTTATTTATTTATGGGCCTATTGATGGTGCATGACGCGTCGCTGGGATAATCTGGTTTCCTCTTTGGCTGGCGCGCAGATGGCGTTGGGAGAGAGGGGGGGAAAAAAATAAATGGGGACAGACAAGCTATAGGGCAGCTATTTCACCCCTGGATAAGCCCCACTGAACCATGCACCGTGTGGACCAGCCGATCTGCGCATCACTATCTCCACCCAGTCCGCACTGTCCCACTCGGACTATCACAATGTGTACAAATGCTTGTTTTTAGGATACTAAATGAGCTCTAATTGATGTCTCTTGTGCTTACGTTTAGCTGTCAGCCGGTTCGCCGATATATAGGTCGGGGAAACGAGGCAAAACACAACGTAGTGACGCACCGCGGCCTTTTCAAGGAGGAGCGACTTTGATAAAAAAAGCAGACCCCAAACACACGGACGTAGAGGCAGACAGCGGGAGGGAGGATGGATTAACTTCTCATCCAGACTTTGCTGGTGCACAGATTGTAAGTAGCTTATTGCACAAAGCACCCAGCATGTAACCGTTGCCTGATTTGGGTTGGTGTTTTTTTTTGTGTGTGTGTGTGTGTTACACATCACTGACCCCATGCAGACAACTAAGCGCTGTGGGCCTAAAATAGTCAGTCCCACACTGCAAAAAGTCAGTGTTCAAAAACAAGGAAAAATAACACAAAAGTTAGGGGTGTTTTACTTGAACTAAGCAAAATGATCTGCCAATAGAACAAGAAAATCTGGCTTGTCAAGATTTTCCAAAACAAGTCAAATTGAAGCTGCAAGCAGCGATGGACGGGACCGACTTTGAGGGCTCATAAAATCCAAACCGGAGCAGTAATTAAAAGTCTTTCATCAACTTTTAATCAGAAGGGTTGAATCTCTCTCCTGTGCTAATTTGAAGCCGACTCGACAAACCCGCTCAGAGGAGATAATGTTTGAAAAAAGGTGACTGTTTTTAGGCAAGGCAAGGCAAGGCAACTTTATTTGTATAGCGCTTTTCATACACAAGGCAGACTCAAAGTGCTTCACAGACAACAAAGTGAAATGAAAGAAAATAAAAGCAAAATTAAAATGCAGACAATAAAAATAAAAACAGTGCAGACGTTAAAAGTTAAAAGATTAAAAGATTTAGCTGAAAGCTAAGGTGAACATAAAAGTCTTCAGTCTAGTTTTAAAAGTAGTGAGAGTTGGGGAGAGTCTGACATCTTCAGGAAGTTTATTCCAGCTATGTGTTGCATAGTGACTGAATGATGATCTCCCTTGATTTGACTTTACTCTTGGAACCGCTAACAGATTGGTCTCAGAAGATCTTAGTGATCTAGAGGGCGTATATAGTGGGAGCATATCAGTGATATACTTGGGCCCTAGACCATGTAGTGATTTATATGTGAGCAGGAGGATTTTGAAATCTATTCTCTGATGTACAGGGAGCCAATGTAAGGATTTAAGAATTGGTGTAATGTGCTCATATTTTTTGGTCTTTGTTAGAACTCTAGCAGCAGCGTTCTGAACAAGCTGTAGCTGCCTGACAGTTTTTTTGTGAAGACCTGCAAGGAGACCATTACAATAGTCTAGCCTACTGGTAATAAAGGCATGTACAAGTTTTTCTAAGTCTTGAGCTGACATGAGCCCTCTAAGTCTTTTTACATTTTTGAGGTGATAGTAGGCCGATTTTGTTACTGATTTGATGTGACTGTCGAAATGTAAATCAGAATCTAAAATAACCCCAAGATTTCTGGCGCATCACTATCTCCACCCAGTCCGCACTGTCCCACTCGGACTATCACAATGTGTACAAATGCTTGTTTTTAGGATACTAGATGAGCTCTAATTGATGTCTCTTGTGCTTACGTTTAGCTGTCAGCCGGTTCGCCGATATATAGGTCGGGGAAACGAGGCAAAACACAACGTAGTTACTCAACTTTTGTTTTGAAGGGAGAATTGCAAACAAACTGTTGATTTTAGCTGGGGGTTGAAATATAGGTCTAAGTGAAACCTACATAGAGGTTTTTGTTTCATGTCTCTACGACATTCCTACTGGGAGTTAGAGGCAGTTTTGTCTGTGTTTTCTTCCTAGGGGGCGCTAGAGCACAATTTTGAGTTTTGGGGTTTGTTTTTTTGATTAGATCGCCATTTTCGCCAGTCCTGATGTGTGTGTCCAATTTGGTGAGTTTTGAAGCATGTTAAGGGGGTCAAATTACAGCTCAAAGAGGCGGCGGTATAATAATAAAATGCTAGAAATACAATAGGGTACTCTGTCCCAAAGTGACATCGGTCCCTAATTAAAGCTGCAAGCAGCGATGGACGGGACCGACTTTGAGGATTCATTAAATCCAAACCGGAGCAGTAATTAAAACTCTTTCATCAACTTTTAATCAGAAGGGTTGAATCTCTCTCCTGTGCTAATTTGAAGCCGACACGACAAACGCGCTCAGAGGAGATAACATTTGAAAAAAGGTGACTGTTTTTACTCAACTTTTGTTTTGAAGGGGGAATTGCAAACAAACTGTTGATTTTTGCTGGGGTTTGAAATATAGGTCTAAGTGAAACCCACATAGAGGTTTTTGTTTCATGTCTCTACGACATTCCTACTGGGAGTTAGAGGCAGTTTTGTCTGTGTTTTCTTCCTAGGGGGCGCTAGAGCGCAATTTTGAGTTTTGGGGTTTGGTTTTTTGATTAGATCGCAATTCTCGCCAGTCCTGATGTGTGTGTCCAATTTGGTGAGTTTTGAAGCATGTTAAGGGGGTCAAATTACAGCTCAAAGAGGCGGCGGTGTAATAATAAAACGCTAGAAATACAATAGGGTACCCTGTCCCAAAGGGACATCGGTCCCTAATTAGCTAACTTCAATAAACCCAAAAAGCAAACTTATACTAAAAACTAATTTATTGTTCTTAATGGAAAGGCAACAAGGCAACCGCTTGTTACTCTCGGGGTTTCCTAGCCGCTTAGGCAAATTATATGGTTTAAAAATGCATTTTTCCATGGATAACATGACATCATCGCGCCAAGTAATCATACTTAGATTTCAGATTACTAAAGTATCGTAATTTATCTTTTGAAAAATGCACACCGTGTTTTATTATCCATTTTTGTCGTCAAAGTCGTCACCCCTATTTTATTTTCCAGAAATGGTCGGAAAATAAACTTCCCAAACATTGTACAGATTCACCCGGTCACAACATTCCCTGACCGATCCAGAGAGTGCGGCTGATATTATCAGCATGTATACGTCATTGCGTGTGCGATTTTCTTTCCCAGCCGATGCCGAGTAAAATTCAGGCTGGTATCGGCGCTACCGATCCGATACTTTGTTTAAATATACCCAGTGTGTCTGCGAAAAATGTAAAAAGTTGCGTAATTTCAGATGATAACAAACCTTTCAAACTCTGGACTATGTTGAGGTTGAGAAAAAACAGGACAGAATCATACAACGTACAGGGAAATGGTGTTTCAAACCATAAAAAAAGGAAATAAATACAATAATTAAATTAATAAACACAAATATTTAGTTAGATATACTATTAGAATCAAAAGTAATTGACGGTTTGTGAACATGTAAACAACACTCAACCTTTTTCTGTTAATGACACACAATTATCTTAAATTATTAAAGTATCTAAAGGATTGATTTTGGTGCATACATATCTGGTATCAGTATCGATATTTCAGTATCGATCCTAATGACAGCGGACCTTGTACAGTAAGTAATGTTTTATGTTTGTTGGCTCTTATGAAGTCTGCAGTGAGTAATAATCAGTGATGTTGAACAAACAGCTAACCTTGTATGCTTCAAATGATCAAAATAGGTCAATATTAAATGTTATTAAGAATGTTACTACATTACTTATATACTTACATTATCTATATAAAACCTTATAGGCAGAATACAACTCTTTTGATCACATGTATTTACTGTTTAGAATGCATAAAAAAAATAAATGTTGTATGCGGCTTCTGCAGGCACACACAAGTGAATGCAAGACATACTTGAGCAACAGCCATACAGGTCACACTGAGGGTGGTCGTATAAACAACTTTAGCACTGTTACAAATATGCGCCACACTGTCAACCCACACCAAACAAGAATGACAAACACATTTCGGGAGAACATCCGCATCGTAACACAACATAAACACAACAGAACAAATACCCAGAATCCTTTGCAGCCCTAACTCTTCCAGGCTACAAAAACACCCCCGCTACCCCCAACCCCGCCTCCCACCAACCCATTCCCACCTCAACCCCCCCATCCCCCCACCCCCCATCTCCCGAATTCGGAGGTCTCAAGGTTGGCAAGTATGCATTGACGTCACTTGCGTGATGCAAGCAGAGAAACATTTTGCCGCTTTTCCACGAGACACCTGCACACGCTCTTCCTCCCTCCCTCACTGCCTCCCTCGCTCGCCCGCCTGCTCGCTCCCGCCGCCGCTGTAAACAGTCCGGGGCGGGGAAGACGAGCGGTCCGGTAGCTTCCAAAGCACTCCGCCGAAGGACCGAGCGACAATACAAAACTGTAGTGCACTGGACTCCAGGACGAGGGTTTTCTTACGTACCTGGCTGCAGTCACACGGCGACACCTGTCCGTCAATAATAAAGGCCCTGATAATCTGGACCAATTCAAACCGTTATTTGTTTTTTTTATTGTTTAATTTGCATTGCCTCACACGATGAACACTACATATATTTTTATATGACACCGGATAACACTCCGGAAGCCGTCACTTTTTTGCGCTCGCGATCCCGGTACTTTCCGCCGACCGCCGTGTTGCTGTAGGGAGGAAAAGCGGAACGAAATGACATTATTCTCCATGCGTCGGCTAAATACGAATATATTCCACAACCCCAAACATGTCTTTTTCAAAGCCTGCAGCGAAGAGAAAGGTTAGTGATGAGCAAAGACAATTCCAGGAAAAGTGGGAGATGCAATATTTCTTTGTTGAGCACAGGGGCACCCCGACGTGTCTTATTTCCGCAGAGAAAGTTGCGGTGCACAAGGAATACAATTTGAAACGTCATTATACAACTAGACATGCTGAGGAGTATGCAAAATACCAGGGAGATGAGAGAGTGAACCGGGTTGCACATTTTAAAACCAGTCTACTGAGGCAACAAGATTTCTTCAAGAAAGCAACCGAAAAGAGCGATGTAGCAGTCAAAGCTAGCTACATGGTGAGTGAGATGGTTGCGAGGGCGGGAAAGCCATTCAAAGAAGGTGAATTCATTAAAAAGTGCATGTTAGATTTTTTTAAGAAATCTTTTCTTGCGGCCCAGCCTCACCCAGTTTCTGCATGCAGTGGCCCCCAGGTCAATTGATATAAAGGATTTCTTTTTGGTTCATAAATATCTGGTATCAGCGGCATCAATATTTCAGTATCGATCATAATGACAGCAGACCTTGTACTGTAAGTACTATTTTATGTTTGTTGGCTCTTATGAAGTCTGCAGTGAGGAATAATCAGTGATGTTGAACATACAGCTAACCTTGTATGCTTCAAATGATCAAAACACGTAAATATTAAATGTTATTAGGAATGTTACCATACTTACATTATCTATATAAAACCTTGTTGGGGGTTTTTATAGGCAGAATAAAACTATTTTGATCACATGTATTTACTGTTTAACCTAACCTAACCTAACCTTACCTATCCCATAACCCCGGAGGTGAGTTTCAGGTGAGTCCAGGCCTGGCCCTAACCAATCTGGCGCCCTAGGCAAGATTTTAGGTGGCGGTCCTCCCCCCCCACATCGGCAGTGAAGTGTATATACTCACAAGCAACCGAATAGCTTTGTCTTTGACCTTTTTGTTTTACTTAAAGAAAGCAAATTAACATATTATATGAGAATGTTATGTTATGATTATCTTTAACCGAATCACAGCAGTGCTCAAATTAAAAAACAGCATTCCCTCTCATGTCATATTGCTTAATTAACATTAATGATGTGCACTTTAACAAGTAGGCTTACAACTATACCTAATATATAAAGGGGTGGAAAAGTGACTATTACCTGCAGGGCAAACATTAGCTAACCAGAAGGCAATAACAATGTCAACAAAAAACACCTGCTTAAAAGATCTAATACAAATGTCCCTGAGGAATGTAAGGTGGGAGTACTGTAATTACCTAACGTTACATTATTATTGCTAAAAAGCCAGGTTAATATCACATTCTGTAACAGACAAATAATTTCATGTAGGCTAACGTTACCTCCCTGCTACCTCTGTCTTTTTCTCGTTTCTCCTCCTCTTCTTTTCTCTTTTTTCTTCCCTGGGCACCTGACAGTTTTGGCCGTTTTGACATCTTGTGTTGATTTTTTCATGTGGTAAGAGTCATGATACGGGAAGGGAGGGGGCACACCCTGCGGGGGTGGGGGGCTTTACTTTGGGCGTAATGTTGTAACAAATAATATTTTTATTAAATAGGCTTTACTTTGCATTTTAATTAACGTGGGATTATTTTTTGTATTTAGAAATAATAGTACCAACTTTTTTTTTTTCTTTTTCTCCAACATTTGTGGCACTGGCGTGGCGCCCCCTGATGGACGGCGCCCTTAGCATTTGCCTATACGGCCTATGCCACGGGCCGGCCCTGGGTGAGTCCATTCTCCGATGTTATGCATAAGAAAAATAAAACCGTGTGTTCTTTTCTTACATAAATTCCAAAAAAAGTGCAGTTCCCCTATAAAGTAGGCGTGGCCGGACGGCTTCCCGGCCTGCGTCTGGCGGTGGAGGTATGTGGAGGGGGGCGTGGCCTGCGGGCCAGGTGCGTAGATGGCCCAGGTGGGCCTTATTACCTAATCACGCTCTGTTTAAGCAGCCGCCGGGAGGAGAGACAAAAGGACAATTGCTGAAAAGCAAGCTGTGGCACAATCCAAAATAAAGACTCTATTGTAACCCTGATCCGGGCTCGCATGGCAAATCTTGGTGTTCTGGAGGACCCACGGGAGGGCAACCTCCACAGCTTGATTTGACACTTTGGCATCTTTTAACACGAGTATCCAACATTGTAACATTTGTAAGTCTGAAAAGACGAAATTCATCAAAGGTCCTTTTACCTTGAACCACGGAGAGGCACTTCTCTGTGGTCTTTGTCCAAAGCCTGTTCTGATTATATAAGTCATGTTTTGTACCAAGCAGTGAGAACCGAGTCTCAAAGGACACGAGCAAACATGTGCCCGTTGCCTATAGAAACAGCAAAGAAGATCCTGGAATGATTGAAGAGGCTTCAAAATGCCACGGCTGAGCTGTGACCTCAGACTTTGAGTCTTAGTGGGACTCACGGTCTAAAGGTCTTGCTGGAGATCTAAACTATGAGAAGGAAGTTGGAAGAAAACACCACGTTCAACACACCAGGGAGGTCCACGAGTCATTTTTACATGTCCAAGTCAAGTCTTTGTGCATGAGTCCAAGTCAAGTCTCCAGTCTTTGTGCATGAATCCAAGTCTCAAGTCTTTGTGCACGAGTCCAAGTCAAATCTCAAGTCTTTGTGTACGAGTCCAAGTTAAGTCTTCGTGCACGAGTCCAAGTCAAGTCTCAAGTCTTTGTGTATGAGTCCAAGTCAAGTCTTTGTGCACGACTCCAAGTCAAGTTTCAAGTCTTTGTACATGAGTCCAAGTCAATTCTCCAGTCTTTGTGTACGATTCCAAGTCAAGTCTCCAGTCTTTGTGCATGAATCCAAGTCTCAAGTCTTTGTGCACGAGTCCAAGTTAAGTCTTTGTGCACGAGTCCAAGTCAAGTGTCAAGTCTTTCTGTACGAGTCCGATTCAAGTCTCAAGTCTTTTTGCACAAGTCCAAGTCAAGTCTCCAGTCTTTGTGCATGGGTCCAAGTCAAGTCTCAAGTCTTTCATCCCGAGATCAAGTCAAGTCTTTGTGCACGAGTGCGATTCAAGTCTCAAGTTTTTGTGCACGAGTCCAAGTCATGTCTTTGTGCATGAGTCCAAGTCAAGTCTCCAGTCTTTGTGTACGATTCCAAGTCAAATTCCCAGTCTTTGTGCACAAGTCCAAGTCAAGTCTCAAGTCTTTGTGCATGAGTCTTAGTCAAGTCTCCAGTCTTTGTGCATGAGCCCAAGTCAAGTCTTTGTGCACGAGTCCAAGTCAAGTCTCAAGTCTTTGTGCACGAGTCCAAGTCAAGTCTCAAGTCTTTGTGCACGACTCCAAGTCAAGTTTCAAGTCTTTGTGCATGAGTCCAAGTCAAGTCTCCAGTCTTTGTGCATGAATCCAAGTCAGGTCTCCAGTCTTTTTTGTACAAGTCCAAGTCAAGTCTCCAGTCTTTGTGTATGAGTCCAAGTCAAGTATTTGTGTACAAGTCCAAGTCAAGTCTCTAGTCTTTGTGTACAATTCCAAGTCAAGTCTCCAGTCTTTGTGCATGAATCCAAATCTCAAGTATTTGTGCATAAGTCCAAGTCAAGTCTCAAGTCTTTGTGTACGAGTCCAAGTCAAGTCTTTGTGCACGACTCCAAGTCAAGTTTCAAGTCTTTGTGCATGAGTCCAAGTCAAGTCTCCAGTCTTTGTGTACGATTCCAAGTCAAGTCTCCAGTCTTTGTGCATGAATCCAAGTCTCAAGTCTTTGTGCACGAGTCCAAGTCAAGTCTCAAGTCTTTGTGTACGAGTCCAAGTTAAGTCTTTGTGCACGAGTCCAAGTCATGTGTCAAGTCTTTCTGTACGAGTCCGATTCAAGTCTCAAGTCTTTTTGTACAAGTCCAAGTCAAGTCTCCAGTCTTTGTGCATGGGTCCAAGTCAAGTCTCAAGTCTTTCATCCCGAGATCAAGTCAAGTCTTTGTGCACGAGTCCGATTCAAGTCTCAAGTCTTTTTGCACAAGTCCAAGTCAAGTCTCCAGTCTTTGTGCATGAGTCCAATTCAAGTTTCAAGTTTTTGTGCACGAGTCCAAGTCAAGTCTTTGTGCACGACTCCAAGTCAAGTTTCAAGTCTTTGTGCATGAGTCCAAGTCAAGTCTCCAGTCTTTGTGTACGATTCCAAGTCAAGTCTCCAGTCTTTGTGCATGAATCCAAGTCTCAAGTCTTTGTGCACGAGTCCAAGTCAAGTCTCAAGTCTTTGTGTACGAGTCCAAGTTAAGTCTTTGTGCAGGAGTCCAAGTCATGTGTCAAGTCTTTCTGTACGAGTCCGATTCAAGTCTCAAGTCTTTTTGTACAAGTCCAAGTCAAGTCTCCAGTCTTTGTGCATGGGTCCAAGTCAAGTCTCAAGTCTTTCATCCCGAGATCAAGTCAAGTCTTTGTGCACGAGTCCGATTCAAGTCTCAAGTCTTTTTGCACAAGTCCAAGTCAAGTCTCCAGTCTTTGTGCATGAGTCCAATTCAAGTTTCAAGTTTTTGTGCACGAGTCCAAGTCATGTCTCCAGTCTTTGTGTACGATTCCAAGTCAAATTCCCAGTCTTTGTGCACAAGTCCAAGACAAGTCTCAAGTCTTTGTGCATGAGTCCAAGTCAAGTCTCCAGTCTTTGTGCACGAGTTCAAGTCAAGTCTTTGTGCACGAGTCCAAGTCAAATATTTGTGCACAAGTCCAAGTCAAGTCTCAAGTCTTTGTGTACGAGTCCAAGTCAAGTCTCAAGTCTTTGTGCATGAGTCCAAGTCAAGTCTCCAGTCTTTGTGCACGATTCCAAGTCAAATTCCCAGTCTTTGTGCACAAGTCCAAGTCAAGTCTCAAGTCTTTGTGCATGAGTCCAAGTCAAGTCTCCAGTCTTTGTGCACGAGTTCAAGTCAAGTCTTTGTGCACGAGTCCAAGTCAAATATTTGTGCACGAGTCCAAGTCAAGTCTCAAGTCTTTGTGTACGAGTCCAAGTCAAGTCTCAAGTCTTTGTGCATGAGTCCAAGTGAAATCTCAAGTCTTTCATCCCGAGATCAAGTCAAGTCTTTGTGCACGAGTCAAAGTCAAGTCTTAAGTCTTTGTGCATGGGTCTAAGTCAAGTCTCAAGTCTTTCATCCCGATATCAAGTCAAGTCTTTGTGCACGAGTCCAAGTCAAGTCTCAAGTCTTTGTGTACGAGTCCAAGTCAAGTCTCAAGTCTTTGTGTACGAGTCCAAGTCAAGTCTCAAGTCTTTGTGCATGAGTCCAAGTGAAATCTCAAGTCTTTCATCCCAAGATCAAGTCAAGTCTTTGTGCACGAGTCCAAGTCAAGTCTCAAGTCTTTGTGTACGAGTCCAAGTCAAGTCTCAAGTCTTTGTGCATGAGTCCAAGTGAAATCTCAAGTCTTTCATCCCGAGATCAAGTCAAGTCTTTGTGCACGAGTCAAAGTCAAGTCTTAAGTCTTTGTGCATGGGTCTAAGTCAAGTCTCAAGTCTTTCATCCCGAGATCAAGTCAAGTCTTTGTGCATGAGTCCAAGTGAAATCTCAAGTCTTTCATCCCGAGATCAAGTCAAGTCTTTGTGCACGAGTCAAAGTCAAGTCTTAAGTCTTTGTGCATGGGTCTAAGTCAAGTCTCAAGTCTTTCATCCCGAGATCAAGTCAAGTCTTTGTGCATGAGTCCAAGTGAAATCTCAAGTCTTTCATCCCGAGATCAAGTCAAGTCTTTGTGCACGAGTCAAAGTCAAATATTAAGTCTTTGTGCATGGGTCTAAGTCAAGTCTCAAGTCTTTCATCCCGAGATCAAGTCAAGTCTTTGTGCACGAGTCAAAGTCAAGTCTTAAGTCTTTGTGCATGGGTCTAAGTCAAGTCTCAAGTCTTTCGTCCCAAGATCAAGTCAATTCTTGAGTCTTAGTGCATGAGTCCAAGTGAAATCTCAAGTCTTTCGTCCCTACATCAAGTCAAGTCTCGAGAAAAAAATGAACGCTATCTCATCAAATGCTATCTGAGAAAATACTGCTTTGTTGTATTTATGGGGATTACAAGTAAATACTGTGCTATGTCGCCTTTTAAATCACACTAGATTATGACAATTGATCAGAACAATGCACTTGGGAAGGTTATTTCAATGTGCAATGTGAGGACCCACCTCCAGGGTGTTGTTCAACCCTTGAGGAGCCCCCAAATATGGTGAATATTTTCGGTCCCGGGGACCCGGAAGGGGTTTTAGCCATAAAAGTCCCAAAAATAAGTCATACGTAACATTTTTTTTTTTACTTTCAACACTTACAATTAAAGTTAAAGTTAGGTGTAGTGAGATTATCCTCTGCGTTTGACCCATCACCCTCACCCCCTGGGAGGTGAGGGGAGCAGTGAGCAGCAGCGGTGGCCACGCCAGGGAATCATTTTTGGGTGACTGAACCCCCAATTCCAACCCTTGATGCTGAGTGCCAAGCAGGTTTATAGTCTTTGGTACGACTCGGCCGGGGTTTGAACTCAAGACCTACCGACCTCAGGGCTAGTCATGTCGATATAAAGTTTTTATTTTTAATATATTTATGTGCTTTTTCACACCATGTTTTTTTATGGCAAAAACACAAACTATGCAGTATTCGTGCACGCACGTGCGATATTTTCGTAACCACACCCACACGACTCTCATGTCACTCGCAACTCACCAGCATGGTTTTTAATTACGTCGAAGTTGTAGGCGGAGTCAAAGCGACGACGCGTCTAATATGAATGTTTGGTACTCTGGCGGTATCTAGTGGTTGAGGGGTCAAATTACGCCTTTTAATAGGATTTGCACGTATTTCAAAGGGAATTGCTTGGATTTATTTGTAGGGATGTCCGATAATGGCTTTTTGCCGATATCCGATATCCGATATTCCGATATTGTCCAACTCTTAATTACCGATACCGATATCAACCGATACCGATATATACAGTCATGGAATTAACACATTATTATGCCTAATTTGGACAACCAGGTATGGTGAAGATAAGGTCCTTTTTTAAAAAATTTATAAAATAAAATAAGATAAATAAACCTAAAACATTTTCTTCAATAAAAAAGAAAGTACAACAATATAAAAACAGTTACATAGAAACTAGTAATTAATGAAAATTTGTAAAATTAACTGTTAAAGGTTAGTACTATTAGTGGAGCAGCAGCACGCACAATCATGTGTGCTTACGGACTGTATCCCTTGCACACTGTATTGATATATATTGATATATAATGTAGGAAGCAGAATATTGATAACAGAAAGAAATGGGGGGAGGGAGGTTTTTTGGGTTGGTGCACTAATTGTAAGTGTATCTTGTGTTTTTTATGTTGATTTAATTAAAAAAAACACACAAAAAAAAACGGTACAGATAATTAAAAAAACGATACCGATAATTTCCGATATTACATTTTAACGCATTTATCGGCCGATAATATCGGCAGGCTGATATTATCGGACATCTCTAATATATATGTATATATATATTAGGGATGTCCGATAATGGCTTTTTGCCGATATCCGATATGCCGATATTGTCCAACTCTTTAATTACCGATACCGATATCAACCGATACCGATATCAACCGATACCGATATCAACCGATATATGCAGTCGTGGAATTAACACATTATTATGCCTAATTTGGACAACCATGTATGGTGAAGATAAGGTCCTTTTTAAAAAAAATAAACAAGATAAGGTCCTTTTTTAAAAAAATAATAAAATAAGATAACTAAATTAAAAACATTTTCTTGAATAAAAAAGAAAGTAAAACAATATAAAAACAGTTACATAGAAACTAGTAATTCATGAAAATGAGTAAAATTAACTGTTAAAGGTTAGTACTATTAGTGGAGCAGCAGCACGCACAATCATGTGTGCTTACGGACTGTATCCCTTGCAGACTGTATTGATATATATTGATATATAATGTAGGAAGCAGAATATTAATAACAGAAAGAAACAACCCTTTTGTGTGAATGAGTGTAATTGGGGGAGGGAGGTTTTTTTGGGTTGGTGCACTAATTGTAAGTGTATATTGTGTTTTTTATGTTGATTCAATAAAAAAAACAACAACAACAAAAAAAAACAGATACTGATAATAAAAAAAACGATACCGATAATTTCCAATATTACATTTTAAAGCATTTATTGGCCGATAACATCTGTATTTATTTGGTTTTCATGGAAAAAAGTGTTATAAAATAAGTGGTTTCCAGTATATCTAAAAATGGGCATTATAAAAGGGAGTCAATGGGGGACAAAAGGGTCCCGGGGGACTCCAATGCATACTCACTCAATAGCTCCGGCGGAAAATAAATCGGCAAAGAACGGACAATGCAAATTTTGAGATGAATTCCTTTTTACAACTCTTGTGGCCATACTTTTAAAAAAAATGGTACGTTTTCTTGCATGATGTCATCTTCAAAGGCAATAAAAGGACCCGAAAAGGTCCCAGGTCTCCCTGAGGGTTAAACTTGATGAACATATTTTGATACAAATACCACAGGACACACTTATTAACAGCTGATATTATGTAGAAAATTGAGGAAAATTACAAAATATATATTTTTTGTTCATCCATTCTAACCCAGAAATAACGGTAAATAAAAGTCCACTTATAATGGAGTCAATAAGAGGTCCTCCATAAATCCTTCTAAAAAACTTGACTTGAATATTAAGCGAGTATTAGCGATGTTATTATAAGCGCTAACGCAGACAAACTATTTTTAGCGGCGCCGTGATCAGAGGACATCGGCGTATTGACTGGTGAGCCGCTTTCCCGCCTCGTTTATTCTAGATCTATCGAATTAATGCCTCTCACCCGGATAGTAGAAGGCTGAGGACGTATTCCGACAAGTTGTGACACTTTGACAGCCAATTTAGACCCGGGAATGGCGAGAACGACACGAAAAGACGCTTGGTTCCACCCCCCTTTTCTCCGTGAGCCATTCTTCATCTAAACGGGACTATATGAACATCTCAGCAGTCGGCATCCTAATGACAGCAGACCATGTACAGTAAGTGATGTTATATTATATTTGTTGTCTCTTATTGATGTTGAACAAAAAGTGAATTGATCAAAATACGTAAATATTAAATGTTTTTAGGAATGTTACTACTACATATATACTTACATCATGTATATAAAACATTAATGGAGGTTTTATAAGCAGAATACAACTATTTTGATCACATTTATTTACTGTTTAGAATGCATTAAAAAATAAATAAAAACATGTGTTCTTTTCTTATATAAATTCCCTAAAAAGTGCAGTTCCCCTTTAAGGGCTTAAGACAGTGTTGGCTGGCGTTTTTTTCAATGACGTTCTTTTTTTCGTAGTATTAACATATCTGCCATACGCAAACAATTCCTTGCACTATGCATTTCCTCGCAACCGGATCATTCCAGTCACAGTTAGTGCCAGGGTCTCCCAGGGAAAAAAGGAATTAAGTAAAAAAAAAATGCAATTATTAAAATTTATTATTTAGTTAGATATACTATAAGAACCAAAAGTAATTCACAATCTGTGAACATATAAACAACACTCAACCTCATTCACAATTTGAATTACTTTTTGCACTGTTTTCCTGTTAATGACACACATTATCCTAAACAATTCCTTGCACTATGCATTTCCTCGCATCCGGATCATTCCAGTCACAGTTAGTGCCAGGGTCTCCCAGGGAAAAAAGGAATTAAGTTAGAAAAAATAGAATAATTAAAATTATTTTTCTAATTATATATACTATTAGAACCAAAAGTAATTCACAATTTGTGAACATGTAAACAACACTCAACCTCATTCACAATTTGAGTTACTTTTTGCACTGTTTTCCTGTTAATGACACACATTATCTTAAACAATTCCTTGCACTATGCATTTCCTCGCATTCGGATCATTCCAGTCACAGTTAGTGCCAGGGTCTCCCAGGGAAAAAAGGAATTAAGTAAAAAAAAAATGCTATTATTCAAATTAATTATTTAATTAGATATACTATTACAACCAAAAGTAATTCACAATTTGTGAACATGTAAACAACACTCAATCTCCTTCACAATTTGAGTTACTTTTTGCACTGTTTTCCTGTTAATGACACACATTATCCTAAACAATTCCTTGCACTACGCATTTCCTTGCATCCGGATCATTCCAGTCACAGTTAGTGCCAGGGTCTCCCAGGGTAAAAAGGAATTAAGTAAAAAAAAGCAATTATTAAAATTAATTATTTAGTTAGATATACTATTAGAACCAAAAGTAATTCACAATTTGTGAACATATAAACAACACTCAACCTCATTCACAATTTGAATTACTTTTTGCACTGTTTTCCTGTTAATGACACACATTATCCTAAACAATTCCTTGCACTATGCATTTCCTCGCATCCGGATCATTCCAGTCACAGTTAGTGCCAGAGTCTCCCAGGGAAAAAAGGAATTAAGTTAGAAAAAATAGAATAATTAAAATTATTTTTCTAATTATATATACTATTAGAACCAAAAGTAATTCACAATTTGTGAACATGTAAACAACACTCAACCTCATTCACAATTTGAGTTACTTTTTGCACTGTTTTCCTGTTAATGACACACATTATCTTAAACAATTCTTTGCACTATGCATTTCCTCGCATTCGGATTATTCCAGTCACAGTTAGTGCCAGGGTCTCCCAGGGAAAAAAGGAATTAAGTAAAAAAAAAATGCAATTATTAAAATTAATTATTTAATTAGATATACTATTACAACCAAAAGTAATTCACAATTTGTGAACATGTAAACAACACTCAACCTCCTTTACAATTTGAGTTACTTTTTGCACTGTTTTCCTGTTAATGACACACATTATCTTAAACAATTCCTTGCACTATGCATTTCCTCGCAACCGGATCATTCCAGTCACAGTTAGTGCCAGGGTCTCCCAGGGTAAAAAGGAATTAAGTAAAAAAAAAATGCAATTATTAAAATTAATTTTTTAATTAGATATACTATTAGAACCAAAAGTAATTCACAATTTGTGAACATGTAAACAACACTCAACCTCATTCACAATTTGAGTTACTTTTTGCACTGTTTTCCTGTTAATGACACAAATTATCCTAAACAATTCCTTGCACTATGCATTTCCTCGCATCCGGATCATTCCAGTCACAGTTAGTGCCAGGGTCTCCCAGGGAAAAAAGGAATTACGTTAGAAAAAATAGAATAATTAAAATTATTTTTTTAATTATATATACTATTACAACCAAAAGTAATTCACAATTTGTGAACATATAAAAAACACTCAATCTCCTTCACAATTTGAGTTACTTTTTGCACTGTTTTCCTGTTAATGACACACATTATCTTAAACAATTCCTTGCACTATGCATTTCCTCGCACCCGGATCATTCCAGTCACAGTTAGTGCCAGGGTCTCCCAGGGTAAAAAAGAATTAAGTAAAAAAAATTCAATTATTAAAATTATTTATTTAATTAGATATACTATTAGAACCAAAAGTAATTCACAATTTGTGAACATGTAAACAACACTCAACCTCATTCACAATTTGAGTTACTTTTTGCACTGTTTTCCTGTTAATGACACACATTATCCTAAACAATTCCTTGCACTATGCATTTCCTCGCATTCGGATCATTCCAGTCACAGTTAGTGCCAGGGTCTCCCAGGGAAAAAAGGAATTAAGTTAGAAAAAATAGAATAATTAAAAATTTTTTTTTAATTATATATACTATTACAACCAAAAGTAATTCACAATTTGTGAACATATAAAAAACACTCAATCTCCTTCACAATTTGAGTTACTTTTTGCACTGTTTTCCTGTTAATGACACACATTATCTTAAACAATTCCTTGCACTATGCATTTCCTTGCACCCGGATCATTCCAGTCACAGTTAGTGCCAGGGTCTCCCAGGGAAAAAAGGAATTAAGTTAGAAAAAATAGAATAATTAAAATTATTTTTTAAATTATATATACTATTACAACCAAAAGTAATTCACAATTTGTGAACATATAAAAAACACTCAATCTCCTTCACAATTTGAGTTACTTTTTGCACTGTTTTCCTGTTAATGACACATTATCTTAAACAATTCCTTGCACTATGCATTTCCTTGCACCCGGATCATTCCAGTCACAGTTAGTGCCAGAGTCTCCCAGGGTAAAAAGGAATTAAGTAAAAAAAATTCAATTATTAAAATTAATTATTTAATTAGATATACTATTAGAACCAAAAGTAATTCACAATTTGTGAACATATAAACAACACTCAACCTCATTCATAATTTGAGTTACTTTTTGCACTGTTTTCCTGTTAATGACACACATTATCCTAAACAATTCCTTGCACTATGCATTATGCAATCGGATCATTCCGCTCCCAGTTAGTGCCAGGGGTCTCCCAGGGTGCACCTTTTGGCGTGCTAAAATGTGGGTTCCGTCGTAGATCACACGGCGGGACTGCTTCTAGAACGCTCCGGTTTATAGTACGGTTGTGTGCCGCATGTTCTAAAGCATAGCAAAACGCCACTGGTAGGAACGTGAAGAACACGGACGGAGAAGAGAATGTTGAAAAGGGATTCAATTCTACAGAAAATTCATTTCTAACACTTCACTGGACATTTATTTAATGTTATTGTTTTGTTTATTCTTCACGATGACAGTCACTGGTGTAGAGGATGTGTTACTCCTACCTGGAAACGACCAGCGGCAATATGAGCATTTTCAACATCCTCATGAGCAGCTCTCCGGGAAACTGGAAGTACTTCACCTCCTGCAAGAAGAACACGATAACGTTAGCACTTTTGACACACCGCAATAGGATAGGACTTTATCGTCATTGCACAAGTACAACGGAACTATGTTTTCAGCACAAATCTGTTCAAGATTAGACAAACAAATAGTGTACAGGGATACAGAACAGGAACACTGATGGGTCACCACGAGGCTCCCCGTAAAAGATGGGAAAAAGGTAAAACGCTGGGGAAGAAGATGAGTAAAGAAATACAATCTAGACTGGAATCCTCAGGGGGGCTGGTCTGGAGAGGGAAAAAAACCTCCATGCCATGCACACATAAACATGTTACATATAATCACGACAACTCGCAACAGAGCGGGGGAGTTGGGACCCTGGAGGTCGACTGCTGCTATGAAGCGCTGCCAGCCGTCCATCCCCCCGAAGGGGAATCAAGCGGTGGTGAAGGCATGGGGAGGGGGAACGGGAGGGGGGGGGAGTGTATATGCCCATTGTCTTGGGTGTGTTGATGTAGTGTCCATAGGCCTGGGGCCGTTCTGCATGCAAGCAAAAGTTCGACTCCAGGTGTCGTTGAGGAGGGAGGGAGGTCAAAAGCGTCCATCATTGAGGAGTCCTCGGGGGGGATGTTTTCAGAACAGCCTGCTCCTGTTGTTGCAGCGTCAAGGCCATTTGAGGGAGTCAAACCGTAGATTATGATTTTCGTTTTTCCGTGAGCAGACATTAAGCTGATGTGCGAAACGATTGACTTGCCATTTCAAGGCAAGGAACGTTCCGAGGGCTAAGGTACAGTACGGAGTACAGTGAGGGTGCAAGAAGTCTGTGGCGTGTAGCTATTTACTTATTTTTAGTCAATGACTTTGCATCCTTATCTTAATTTTATTTTAGCATGATATTTTGTGTATTGCCGTTTAAAAATATTAAAATTAAGAAAATATCTATTCAAATAAGATATTTTGGTTAAATCTTGTTCAAAGATTCTGCAACATCCCTAGGATGCTGGATTTTAAGAGTTGAACTAGAATTTGCAATTCATCTGACATCACATGGACAAAAATAAGACCTTCTGGAGGAAAGTTCTGTGGTAAGAAGAAGAAGCAAAAATGGAGCTGTTTGGCCACAATACCCAGCAATGTGTTTGGAGGAGAAAGGGTGAGTCCTTTAATCCCAGGAACACCAATTCCTACCGTCAAGCATGGTGGTGGTAGTATTATGCTCTGGGCCTGTTTTGCTGCCAATGGAACTGGTGCTTTACAGAGAGTAAATGGGACAATGAAAAAGGAGGATTACCTCCAAATTCTTCAGGACAAGCTAAAATCATCAGCCCGGAGGTTGGGTCTTGGGCGCAGTTGGGTGTTCCAACAGGACAATGACCCCAAACACATGTCAAAAGTGGTAAAGGAATGGCAAAATCAGGCTAGAATGAAGGTTTTAGAACGGCCTTCCCAAAGTCCTGACTTAAACGTGTGGACAATGCTGAAGAAACAAGTCCATGTCAGAAAACCAACACCTTTAGCTGAACTGCACCAATTTTGTCAAGAGGAGTGGTCAAAAATTCAAGCAGAAGCTTGTGGATGGTTACCAAAAGCGCCTTATTGCAGGTAAACTTGCCAAGGGACATGTAAGCAAATATTAACATTGCTGTATGTATACCCAGCAGATTTGCTCACATTTTCAGTAGACCCATAATAAATTCATAAAAGAACCAAACTTTATGAATGTTTTTAATGACCAACAAGTATGTGCTCCAATCACTCTATCACAAAAAAATAAGAGTTGTAGAAATAATTGGAAACTCAAGACAGCCATGACATGATGTTCTTTACAAGTGTATGTCAACTTTTGACCACGACTGTATATAGAGGTTTGTATATAGTCCATTCATTGTCAATTGGGAGAAGTTCCGGGAAAACCGGTAATTTTGGGAAATGGAAAACCTGTTTTGCCTTTCATATCTTCGGTGAGTAGTGTGTGTGGTTGGCAGAAATGTCCGAATAAGGTCAGAAATTGCGCAAGATTTTGGGCAATGTAGAACTTTGAAAATGTCCATTTACTTGAATGGGAATTTCCTGGAAAGTTGGGGAATTTGGGAAAAACGTACGTTTTAGAAAATATTGATACTACCACAATTATGCGAAATTATATCAATGGGTTGATGTTGCAATGTTTCGAATTGGTTGAACAATGTTGACGTAGTCACAGTATTGAAACAGAATTGGTACTTCGGAATTCCTGGAACTTCGGGAAAAAATAATACTGTTTGATGTTTTGATGGTGGAATGGTTGGAATTGGTTCAAAGATGTGGACAAAAGGTGAAAATAGGGCTTTGGAAAACCAGGAATTCTGGGATTTTTTTTAAACCTGAACCTGAAAAATTGGGAAATGGAAAACATGTTTTGATTTTGATATCTTCGGTGAGTAGTGTGGATAGTAGAAAGGTCTGAATAAGGTAAAAAGTGGCGAAGATTTTGAAAATTTGGGGTATTGTAGAACTTTGAATATGGCCATTCATTTGAATGGGAATTTCCTGGAAAGTTGGGAATTTGGGGAAAACCGGGAATTTTTGAAAATATTGCTACTGGCACAATTGTGCAAAATGATATAAATGGGTTGGTGTTGCAATTTTTCGAATCGGTTGAACAATGATGACGTAGTAACAGTATTGAAACAGAATTGGTACTTCGGAATTCCTGGAATTTCGGGGAAAAAAATAATACCGTTTGATGTTTTGATGGTGGAATGGTTGGAATTGGTTCAAAGATGTGGACTGTGAAAACTCGAGAACAAAAGGTAAAAAATAAGGCTTTGGAAAACCAGGAATTCTGGGATTTTTTAAAACCTGAACCTGAAAAATTGGGAAACGGAAAACATGTTTTGATTTTGATATCTTCCGTGAGTAGTGTGGATAGTAGAAAGTTCTGAATAAGGTAGAAAGTGGCGAAGATTTTGAGAATTTGGGGTATTGTAGAACTTTGAATATGGCCATTCATTTGAATGGGAATTTCCTGGAAAGTTGGGAATTTGGGGAAAACAGGGAATTTTTGAAAATATTGCTACTGGCACAATTGTGCAAAATTATATAAATGGGTTGGTGTTGCAATCGGTTGAACAATGATGACGTAGTAACAGTATTGAAAAAGAATTGGTACCTCGGAATTTCGGGGAAAAAATGAATACCGTTTGATGTTTTGATGGTGGAATGGTTGGAATTGGTTCAAAGATGTGGACTGTGAAAACTCGAGAACAAAAGGTAAAAATAGGGCTTTGGAAAACCAGGAATTCTGGGATTTTTTTAAACCTGAACCTGAAAAATTGGGAAATGGAAAACATGTTTTGATTTTGATATCTTCGGTGAGTAGTGTGGATAGTAGAAAGGTCTGAATAAGGTAGAAAGTGGCGAAGATTTTGAGAATTTGGGGTATTGTAGAACTTTGAATATGGCCATTCATTTAAATGGGAATTTCCTGGAAAGTTGGGAATTTGGGGAAAACCGGGAATTTTTGAAAATATTGCTACTGGCACAATTGTGCGTAATTATATAAATGGGTTGGTGTTGCAATTTTTCGAATCGGTTGAACAATGATGACGTAGTAACAGTATTGAAACAGAATTGGTACTTCGGAATTCCTGGAATTTCGGGGGAAAAAATAATACCGTTTGATGTTTTGATGGTGGAATGGTTGGAATTGGTTAAAAAATGTGGACTGTGAAAACTCAAGAACAAAAGGTGAAAATAGGGCTTTGGAAAACCGGGAATTCTGGGATTTTTTTTAAGTGTTCAACTTCAGCCTAAACCCTTTCGGTCTGCAACTTTTTCATTTTCAATCTGTGAATGTAGAACTGTTTGTTTATTTTGTTGACCATTGACCGAAGAATAATAAACTAATTCACACATTGATGGTAATAAGCTCCATTTGTAGCCACAGCTGCCCTGGAGTAGACTGATGGAAACGTAGTTGCAAATTTGCGCCTGCGGCCTTTCTGACCTCCGGCAAACATTCGGTGTGAGTGGCACTGGGAGAAAGCAGGATGAAGTGTCATGTTGTTTCCTCTTTTTCTTCTCTTGGCTCTAGGCAAAGACGGTCACCCTCCCTCCCCTCTCCGTGTCTGCCATGCTTGCCTCTTTGTCTCGTCATGTCTTGTTAAACTTTCTTGTCGCCTCTTTTTGCACTGTTCTCCAAAATCTAAACAATGGACCTGATCAACTGACCCCTCAACAAATATAAACAAGCTCTCGGGTTCGGGGAACCCTGCCTGAGTCGACGGAACGGTTGTTGCTGGACACACGGCGGACTCTTGGGAGAAGAAGAGTGCCGCGTGCCTGGTGACCCTTTCAGTCGAGGACATTGAAGACATCTACCTATTCGGAATCATGCTAACGGGATATCTGCTGATTGGAGGAAGCACTGCTCTGGTGTATCGACAAATTGGAGGATGCTGACAGCCGTTCAAGGTACCCTAAAACTGCCACAAATGATTGGAGGATGCGGGCAGAACTCTGGACACTCAGACTTCTGCGATTTTGGATAAATCGCAAATTGGATAACATCAGACGCCGTCTGCACTGCAGAACGAATTTGAGGACCAGAAATAGACAATTAGAGTGAAAAGTTAGAATTTCTGGCTGGGACATGGCAAAGTGGTTGCTTCAAGATTCCCCTCGAGGACAGTGAAGCGAACTCCTTCCCTGTCAACAACACCTGGAGAGGTTAACTCTGTTCCTTCGCCACCGGCTGCAGAGCGACTCCAGGACGACAGACTGAACACACACACCATGGACCATGGATACAAATGTACAAATACCCCCACCCCCACGCCTTTGCCACCGCTTAAACCCCCTCGGAGTGATGGACGGCTGGAGCAGCGCTAAAAAGGCTGGAGCTTCACCACCGCAGGGCCCCCTCGCCCATCTCCTGTTGCAAGTCTCGTGGTTTCTGTGTCGTAATGAGTTTATGTGTGCTCATCGGCTATCAAGTTTCTTTCCTTGGCCCCAGTCTGCCACCCCCGCCCCCGTGGGAGAACAGTCTGAGATTGACTTTTTTCTTTAACCTTTTGTCCACCTTTTGTAGAGCGCCGTAAGTGGCAACCCATCAGCATTCCTGTACTGTCTCCTGTACAATGTATGTCTGCTGTTGAACGGGATTGTTCTGAAAATGAAATCTCGTTGTACTTGTGCAATGACGGTAAAGAGCTTCTTCTTCAAGGACACAATGGCAGTGACTAATATGGCGAAAGCTGGATTCATACCAGGTACCCTCAAGTTTCTGAACAGCCTTAATCGCCCCTCTGTTGACTACGAATGTTTGGCAATGCGCTGCGTTGTAAAAGTTGAACCAAGCGGGGGCTGCAACCCAAAACTGGTGTACTATAATGAATGGAATTATTTGAAGACATTAGAATCGACAAAACGATTAAATATGTATAATTTTAAAAGGGACTTTATATATATATTGCAAAGTACTGCATACTTGATATTCTGTTTTGGTGCTGAGCAACACTTAAATGTCCTGCGAAATGTCCCATTCCCATACTTGCCAACCTTGAGACCTCCGAATTCGGGAGATTGGGGCGGGGTTAAGAGGGAGGAGTATATTTATAGCTAGAATTCACTGAAATTAAAGTATTTCATATATATATATATATATATATATATATATATATATATATATATATATATATATATATATATATATATATATATATATATATATATATATATATATATATATATATATATATATATATATATATATATGTATGTATATGTATATATATACACAGTATGTATATATATATATATATATATATATATATATATATATATATATATATATATATATATATATATATATATATATATATATATAGTACAGTAAACAGTAATGAAAACACAGTTGTTCTACTAACTGTACTGTACTTGCTGCTTACTTAAAAAAACCAAAAAAACACTTACCTTTCACTATTTGAGTAGCTTTTGTTCTGCCATTTGAGTACTGGCGAGCGATCTCTGAATCCGGGAACATATCCTTCACGGATTTGTTGACAACATCCGCAAATGAGAACGGAATGTTGCTTGCAAGGTGGCCCATAATACTGCGTTGCCGCCGCCTTGTGGATGTTGTGTGTCAGTGCATTAACGTGCCGGCTGGAATAAACACACGCTGAGAAATAGCTCCGTGACTGCCTATAGATAAACCTATGGATAACGGAGACATATATAATAGTCTCCTTTTCAGGTGAGAGACGACGCTAACGGCAGTGCCATTAAGGCACGCCACCAATATAGTTGTCCGGCTGGAAATCGGGAGATTTTCGGGAGAATGGTTGTCCCGGGAGATTTTCGGGAGAGGCACTGAAATTCGGGAGTCTCCCGGAAAATTTGGGAGGGTTGGCAAGTATGCCCATTCCTCAACGGCATTGAATCAATCACGACTGGACTGTTCGGGTTAACTGTGAGGCATGTCTCTATAGATCCTGTGCCATGCTGTCAGACTAAAGCTGTCCTATCTAGTCTTTGAGCATGAACCGATGAAGCCTGGTCAGATGAGAGGCAACATGTCTTCTAAGACTGAACACACAAGTGTGTTCGATCCAGTACCCTAAGAACCCTTACATTTTCTCTCGATTCTCGTACCTCAAGTGGACTTTCTTGTCTTGTTTACACACAACATACTTAAAGAACCACCCCTAAACAGAGGAGCTGGTCTGCGACACCACCTGTCTCCCACATACAACACTGTCCTTTCAACCATTCCTAAAAGACCCTGCAATTTAGCCTCCAACAAATAACAGGAGTTAGAAACATTCTGGTCACAGAAGGTGACCAGAATGCCATTTGTTTGCAACTGAATAGAATGCCAACGTGGGGGATCCCGACTATTTTGGACTGGTAGTAGTCGAACCGCAGCGATCGTTCTGCCACACAATACCTCAATACTAACGAGGGGAAATTATATTTCAACGATTGTCGTTGGCTTTGACAGTTAGGATTGCTCGTTTGCATTAAAACAGTTGTTTTTCCTCACTACAATAGGGCGAAACCATCCTTGCCCAGGCACACCCTCCTGGTTTTGGAATATAAATATTTGGGGTTTTGGCACCAGCCGCTGGACTAGATGTGACCAAACTAAGTCTAAGACTAGATCAGACCAAACTAAGTCTAAGATTAGATCTGACCAATCTAAGTCTAAGACTAGATCACACCAATCTAAGTCTATGAGCATGAACTGATGAAGCCTACTCGCAAGAGAGGCGAAACGTCTTTTAAGACAAATCAAACAGTCCAGTGGCGATCGATTGACTGTCCTGAGATTACAATGACCTGGATGAATGAGAACATCCATAGACGACATACTTAAAGGAATGCACACAGATGTCATGCAGAATTGCAGCTGTCTCAATCCACCGGCCATTCTGACTTGCGTGAATTATATAAGGATGGTATGTTGTTGACCTGATGTCTCTGTGAGTGATTGACTCCTAATCTCTTCACCGGGAATTTCTATCCATAGATGAGTCCAGCAGCAGCTGTAGGCAATCGGAAAGACTGACGGGACCAACCATCCAGTGCTCTAGGAAGTGGTTGTCCTGATGGATTTTGAAACAGTTATTTTCTCATTATCGGGTTATTCCTTCCAACACCCCAGTTTTATTGTTAGAAATTGCTTCATGTGTTGTCATCGGAATGCCCTTGCACTGATTTACGTGCACGTTGTGTATGTGTGAACTTTTGTAACACATGGTTGTTTCTTGCTCTCCAGGTCTCTAATGTCTGGCACCTGACAAGTGAGTAATCTCTCGTATCAGCAGACGTCTTTGACCGTTTTGAAAATAGCTCAGGGTGGATGCACCGGGGGTGGCGGCAAACAGGAGGCATTGAATCAACTGACCTGTTCAGAGAGCTGCTTGCCTCTGAGGAAGAAGCCAAGCAGGCAGCCAATTACCACGGCCAGCACTGACAGGATGAGCAGACCATTCTGCTTGCAGACATTCTTCACCCGCCCCCACACTTCATCCAGAGCCACTGCCATCCTCCACCAGCTCCTTCTAAAGCTGCTGGGTTCCTGAATGCAACTCGGTAAACCCTCCTCCGAAGAAAAAAAACACAAAACAACCCGCCAAAGTAAGCCCCCCCGCCCCCCGTCGCGGCTTATTCAGTCATGTAGAGTCTTGAGTCGGTGCACAGTCGACAACCACCTGTGCACTGTGGAGGGCCTGGCTGCACCACAGTTTGAATCAGGCCTGCGGAGAAGGCAGTGGAGTAAAACAAAAGTGAAGAAGAAAAACCAAGTTGAAGTTTGGTAAATAAAACTAATCAGCCCCCATCTAAAAAAATAAGCAACGTCTGCAAGTTCCACTGTTTCCTAACCGAGCCGCTTACCAGGTTATTCCACATGAGACTGACAGCTTCCCGCAGACAACCTCTTGATCTCCGTCAATCACCTCCCTCCCCTGTCTCACTGCCTCGCCCCCACCCTTACACTCTTGCCGGTGGCCGACAGGGGGCCCTGCAACAGCTGGTGCTATTGTTAATACTGCTATCCTATTAGGCCGCGCTGCACGACTCCCGTCCAAGGCTGGATTACAGGGCTCTCTGAACAATTGGACAGCGGATCGTTGAAGACCACCAACCAAAATTCATTAGACTGAACAGACTAAAAAAAACTTAGTTAGAAGGTCAGTGTAAGACAAATCACTTCAATTATTTGCAATGTGATTTCCATTGCTAATTTATTATGATCATTAACCGCAGGGTTTTTACTTTGATGTATTCATTTTCAATATCTCATTAACAAAGAGACTCGAGAAACGATTCAAACCGGTTCTTGCCACATATTATTTGCCATGTGAATTATAATAATGATACTGTTTCATAATAAAACAGGCTCCTCTTGGCTGCGAGTAAATTCAGATATGACCTAAAAAAAATCCCTTTAAAAATGGATTGATGAATATTTATTTAAATTTTTTTAATTAATTAATTAATTTTATTTTATTTTTTTTAAAAAAAAATTTAAATTTTTTTAAATTTTTTATTTTTTTTATTCGGAATCTTAATGAAAAAGATTGTGATTTGGATGTGAAAGGACCTTTTTCCGGCACCCGTAGAAAAAGATCTAGAGCAGTGGTTCTGAAACTTTTTTCACCAAGTACCACCATATATTTGGCTCTTGAGCAACATTAAAATACAGTAGCGTAGTAGGCCTATGTATTCATTAAAAACGAAGCAAAGTATTTTTTTTTTTTAAACAAGCATATATAATATTTTTAGCCACTGTAACATTACACACAGTCTGAACAGTAACACTTTGAATGTTTGAGTGATTCTCTTGCGTACCCTCTAGACCAGGGGTGTCCAAACTTTTTCTACTGAGGGCCGCACACTGAAAAATCAAAGCAAGCGGGGGCCATTTTGATGTTTTTTATTTCAAAAACCAATACAATATATGTATAAAAAATATATGCATTTAGGCCTCCACTCAGGCTTGATCCCAGGGACCCCAAATGGTTTTGGTAAAAAAAATATAAAAAATGTGTCATTATTTAGTATTATTATTATTGATAATAATAATAATAATTATTATTATTATCATTATTATTATTCAAGGTTTAACGATAAATCTCTAGATCAGGGGTCACCAACGCGGTGCCCGCGGGCACCAGGTAGCCCGTAAGGACCAGATGAGTAGCCCGCTGGCCTGTTCTAAAAATAGCTCAAATAGCAGCACTTACCCGTGAGCTGCCTCTATTTTTTAAATTTTATTTATTTATTAGCAAGCTGGTCTCGCTGTGCTCGACATTTTTAATTCTAAGAGAGACAAAACTCAAATAGAATTTGAAAATCCAAGAAAATATTTCAAAGACTTGGTCTTCACTTGTTTAAATAAATTCATAAATTTTTTTACTTTGCTTCTTATAACTTTCAGAAAGACAATTTTAGAGAAAAAATACAACCTTAAAAATGATTTTAGGATTTTTAAACACATATACCTTTTTACCTTTTAAATTCCTTCCTCTTCTTTCCTGACAATTTAAATCAATGTTCAAGTAATTTTTTTTTTATTGTAAAGAATAATAATTAAATTTTAATTTAATTCTTCATTTTAGCTTCTGTTTTTTTGAAGAAGAATATTTGTGAAATATTTCTTCAAACTTATCATGATTAAAATGCAAAAAAATTATTCTGGCAAATCTAGAAAATCTTTAGAATCAAATTTAAATCTTATTTCAAAGTCTTTTGAATTTCTTTTTAAATTTTTGTTCTGGAAAATCTAGAAGAAATAATGATTTGTCTTTGTTAGAAATATAACTTGGTCCAATTTGTTATATATTCTAACAAAGTGCAGATTGGATTTTAACCTATTTAAAACATGTCATCCAAATTCTAAAATGAATCTTAATCAGGAAAAATTACTAATGACGTTCCATAAATTATTTTTTTTAATTTTTTCAAAAAGATTCGAATTAGCTAGTTTTTCTCTTCTTTTTTTCCGGTTGAATTTTGAATTTTAAAGAGTCGAAATTGAAGATAAACTATGTTTCAAAATTTAATTGTCATTTTTTTCGTGTTTTCTCCTCTTTTAAACCATTCAATTAAGTGTAAATATCATTAATTATTAATAATAACATAGAGTTAAAGGTAAATTGAGCAAATTGGCTATTTCTGGCAATTTATTGAAGTGTGTATCAAACTGGTAGCCCTTCGCATTAATCACTACCCAAGAAGTAGCTCTTGCTTTCAAAAAGGTTGGTGACCCCTGATCTAGATCAACATCAGGTCTATCTGCCAATATAAAGTTGTTAAAGATTTAAGTTGTATGCCCTTTTTGTCAAATAAAATCCTGTTTTTTATGGAAAAAACACAAAATATGCAATATTTTCACCCAATAAAAATTTTAATTGGAATATTTGAGATTATATAATGATTGGAGCCTTAAAAAAGGTCAATAACTCATAACAACATTGATTTTAATTCATTATTATTTTTTGAGCAATGACACTTAAAAAAAAGTCCCACTAAAATTATCGGGGATCCAAGAGGGTCTCAAGTGTTAAAAAATAAACACAATTTTTTTTTACTTTAAACACAATAATCTGGAGATCGACTTCAAACCTATCCGTCAATTATAACTTTTATTGTTGTTTGTTTTTTGTTTGTTCGTTTTAGGCCCTTGTTTGAAAAAGAACCAGCTTAGTTTTTTATATGGCAAACAAAAATATGCAACATTTTCCCCCAAAAATATTTTAAAGTGGGATATTTAATGTGACGTAATTGGAGCCTCGAATAGGTCAATAATTCATAATGACATTGATTTTTATTCTTTTTTTTTTTTTTAAAGAAAGAAACCGCCTGCATGGCAGATTTGTGTTATTAGAGTCAACATTGCAACATTTTCTTGTTACATTTCACCTGTTTGCTCTTTTATACCACTTTTTATGTTTTGTTTTGTTTGTTATCGTACTTTCACAATGTGCCATGGGGCCGTTAAAAAATTACCTGTGGGCCGCAATTGGCCCCCGGGCCGCACTTTGGACACCCCTGCTCTAGACCAAATCTGGGCAAATTATGGCCCGGGGGCCACATGCGGCCCATTAAGCTTTTCAATCTGGCCTGCCGGACATTCCCAAATAATGTTTTTAGATCTTTAAGATCGGAACTGTAGCTGCCATTATGATGTACAGTGATGTTTTCTAATGACCGTAAATCTTGAACTATACAATGGTTGGAATCTGCGCTTTTGCATGATATACTAGTTACTATGGTAATTGAATTAGTTACTATGGTAATCTAAGTCACAGCATTGAAATGTGGACTCGTCAGACCACAGAACACTTTTCCACTTTGTATCAGTCCATCTTAGATGAGCTCAGGCCCAGCGAAGCCGACGGTGTTTCTGGGTGTTGTTGATAAACAGTTTTCGCCTTCCATAGGAGAGTTTTAACTTGCACTTACAGATGTAGCGACCAACTGTAGTTACTGACAGTGGGTTTCTGAAGTGTGGTGATATCCTTTACACACTGATGTCGCTTGTTGATGCAGTACAGCCTGAGGGATGGAAGGTCACGGGCTTAGCTGCTTACGTGCAGTGATTTCTCCAGATTCTCTGAACCCTTTGATGATATTACGGAGCGTAGACGGTGAAATCCCTAAATTCCTTGCAATAGCTGGTTGAGAAAGGTTTTTCTTAAACTGTTCAACAATTTGCTCAGGCATTTGTTGACAAAGTGGTGACCCTCGCCCCATCCTTGTTTGTGAATGACTGAGCATTTCATGGGATCTACTTTTATACCCAATCATGGCACCCACCTGTTCCCAATTTGCCTGTTCACCTGTGGGATGTTCCATTCCTCAACTTTATCAGTATTTATTGCCACCTTTCCCAACTTCTTTGTCACGTGTTGCTGGCATCAAATTCTAAAGTTAATGATTATTTGCAAAAAAAAAAAATGTTTATCAGTTTGAACATGAAATATGTTGTCTTTGTAGCATATTCAACTGAATATGGCTTGAAAATGATTTGCAAATCATTGTATTCCGTTTATATTGACATCTAACACCATTACCCAACTCATATGGAAACGGGGTTTGTACATTCTGGGTGTCTCATTCAGTAAAACATTTTTAAATTCCATTCCGTTTTTTAAGGCGGTCTGTCATAAGGTTTTTCGTTTTTCAATCAGACATTATTGTGAGGTTTTTATTAGTGTTCCTAACCATAGATATACCGACCCCCAGACACATTTTTTTTCTCTAAATTTGGCCCCCCCCCCGAGTCAAAGTAATTGCCCAACCATGCACTAGATGGAGCCAGTGTACCGCTACCAGTTTGAGAGTCACTGACATACAGTATATGCACTTAACGTGTTTATCAAACACTTTCAAAGGGGACCTATGATGATGTTGGTCTTTTCCGACTTATAAATGTTGTTACAATGTTGGATACTCGTGTTAAACAATGCCAAAGTGTCAAATGATAAGGTTCATGCATTTTGGCGTGAGCTTGCACGCAGTTTTAGTTGCCTCTGTTCGTGGGGTTTGGGAGTCTGGCTTTGTCGCGACGTCCCCCAACGAGGTGGACGTACTTTTTTGGACATTAAGTAAACCACGTGATGTGTATTTCTCGTCCAGACAGAAGGGCGACACGGCAGTGCGGCTGGATCAAAAGAGACACTGGAGACACTTTACTGAACCAAAAGTTGCTTCATTACAAGCGAATGTCATTATACAGGTCTGCAGTTCCTGGAGGAGGTCAGGTCAAGTAAATGAGGCACTCCTAACTTGGAGAAGCCAAACCATCAGTTTTATATCCCTCCCTCCTGTCTCTGTGTGTGTGCTAAGTCAGGAGAGCACATCCTGACCATAAAAGGAGATTTATTTATAAATGGTTGATTTATATAGGCTAGTAAGGTAAAGTTTTGTACCTGACAAGTTTCGGCTATCTTGCTTCTGCAGCCTTCCTCAGCCTTCTGCAGCCTTCCTATTTATAAATACACATTAGTAGGCTAAATGAACCTCTTTAACACATAAAAGGAGATGTTTGTGTGTAAGTGTCTGGAAAACAACCGCTTTAAGTCATAACTTAAATGTTGGCGTTGAGCTAGACATGTAGTCTCTTCTCAAGGATAGGGCTATCACTTTTGCATTACAAAGTCCCAATTAGGGCCTCTTTCCTACGAGAAGTGATCCAATCCATCTGCGAATGTCAAACTAAGGGGCCTTATATTATTATGTGGTCAAATACCACTATTTACTCAAACTTGGTGGTTTGCTTTCTCCAAGATGAATATGAACATTCACCATATGCAAAACGTAACACGAGTTAATTCATTCACTTCACACGGAAACACAAAAAAACGGTAGGATGAAGTAAAACAAAACATGTACATTTTCAGAAGATGAATTCCGGAGATAATCGGGGCGGGGTTTCATTTGCAATCTAGGAACGCCCGCCACAAACAAACATCTCACAAAACAGCAAAAAGGTAATCACACGTAAGCATAACCGATACATATTATCTATACCAGTGGTTCTTAACCTTGTTGGAGGTACCGAACCCCACCAGTTTCATATGCGCATTCACCGAACCCGAACCGTAATCATGAAATGATGTTATTATATTAAAGAAATACTAATAAAGGTATATTTTACAAACAGAAAGTTACAGGAATGTACACATGATCCCATGTTTACATCTCATTGTGCAACATATGAATGTTTTAGTGGGAACTAGAATGAGATATCGGAAAGGGGTACACATTATTTCCAAAGTAGGACCCCCCACCCAGACATATAATAGTAGTACACAGCTCATGAAAAACAATATGTTATAGTCATTGTAAGTGGGCCAAAACACTTATATTAGAAAATAATCTCATGGAAATGACTGCTGTCATTTGATTATAATAATAAAACATTGAACTTGTTATTTAGTCAGGTTTGGGACAGGTGTGCTTCAGGTGTGACCACAGTGCATGTGCACGTCTGACCTCGCTCACATGTGCTCCACTCAATGCTCAAGGAGTTTTTGTGTTTATGTGGACAATTAGAGGGAACATTGTTTGGGGGTATCCATAATACGCCGACAGGGAGAAGTTTTTGTTTACACGATGAGTCGGGTGTGTCTTGACCTCCGAGGCGGAGGCTCTGCCGAACCCCTGAGGCCAACCCACCGAACCCCTAGGGTTCGATCGAACCCAGGTTAAGAACCACTGATCTAGACCAATGTATTTCCACACTAGTGTGCTGTGAGATATAGTCTGGTGTGCTGTGGGAAATTATGTAATTTTGCCTAACTGGTCTAAAAATATTTTTGGCAAACCAATAATTATAATCCGCAAATCATGTAATACTCTTCCGTATCAGTAGATGGCAGCAGGTAGTTAAATGCTTTGTACATGTCAGAAATGCATCATGTGAGTTTTGTGTGTTTGTCATGATACCAATATGCAGATGACAGCGGGAGACAACATGCAGGTAAAAAGGTATTTAATGCATAAACCAAAAATAAACAAAAGGTAAGTGCCGCAAAGAAAAGGCATCAAAGTATAGGGATGGCTATGCAAAACAAACCCAAAAGTCAACTGGCTACAAAGTAAACAAAAGCGGAATGCTGGAGGACAGCAAAGACTTACGGCGTCCGCACATGACATGACAATCAACAACGTCCCGACCAAGAAGGGTAGCATCCGCACAACATTCAATAGTTTTGAGAACACCAACAAAACAGGAAGAACCACCAAAAGAAGAGCACGAGACAGGAACTAAAACACTACACACAGAAAAACACCCAAAAACTCAAAATAAGTCAGGCTGTGACTTACCGTATTTTATGGACCATAGGGCGCACCGCATTATAAGGCGCACTGCCGATGAATGGTCTATTTTTGATTTTTTTTTTCACATATAAGGCGCACCGGATTATAGGGCGCATTAAAGGAGTCATATCATTATTATTTTTTTCTAAATTGAAAACACTTCCTTGATAATATGTGTTACCTTATACACACACCATAATAATACTTGTATGTTGAAGCACAGTACAATCCATCATAGCTTACCAAAGTCCTACTAAAACATTTTGATGGATTTTTGAGCGCCGTGTATAATGTTCTATATTTTCAATGGAACATATAAAATGTTGGTGTTGTTTACTTGAGTCATATTGCAGTCTACGCGTATCTCTTATGTGTGACTGCCATCTACTGGTCACACTTATCATTTTACCATGCACCAAATAAAATGGCTTCGAGGTCGGTAAGCAAAACCAGAATTATTTTGTACATTAGGATGCCGGGTTATAAGGCGCACTGTCGAGTTTTGAGGGAAAAAAAAAAAGATTTTAAGTGTGCCTTATAGCAGTGGTCCCCAACCACCGGGCCGATTGGTACCGGGCCGCACAAGAATTAAAAAAAATAAATAAATAAATAAATAAAATTATGAAATCAACATAAAAAATCAATATAGATCAATACAGTCTGCAGGGATACAGTCCGTAAGCACACATGATTGTATTTATTTATTTTAAAAAAAAAAAAAAAAAAAAAAAATTTAAAATACACCCCCCCTTCCCCCCCACCGGTCCGTGGGACAAATTTTCAAGCGTTGACCAGTCCGCAGCTACAAAAAGGTTGGGGACCACTGCCTTATAGTCCGGAAATACGGTACTTTGAGAGAAGAGATATAGTGATGCATGGATGGTTATAGTTTAAACAATCACAATTCTAACAATGCGACTTTATATACTCAGTTTCATTATTTAACATGTTCTGCTGGTGGTGTGCCTACGTATTTTTTCAATGAAAAAAATGTGCCTTGGCTCAAAAAAGTTTAAAAATAAGTGGCCTAGCCCAGCGATCTTCAAACTGGTATGTGGGTAGTGGTGCGCTGTGTTTTTTTCTGAAGGTGGTACCCTGCGAAAAAAGTCTGAGAACCACAAGGACGTGTTTGCGGTCCGACATTTAGCGTCTTCCTTATTGCCGTGTTTGCAGCCAAGGCCTTCAGTGATGTTCGACTTCAATGATTACCTCTCAAAATACCATCATTGATGTCACCGCATGACCATTGCTGGAGAAATACTATACAGAAACCCATTTACGCACTACTGGGGATTGAACCACCTAAACAGTGTACAAAACGGGTTATTTTCTGGCGCATTTAAAAATCAATGAAGCCGCATCAGTAATTAAAACGTAAAAAACGTTGAACGTGAAAAAAATGAAGAAATACAATATTTGAACTCACAATTTGTAAAACCCATTCAACGCCCTATAAGAAAGTGGTACCCCTCACAGTCGGTTGATTCGAGTGCAAGTGGCGAGCATTTCCCCATTCCATCACAGCTGAGCTAGCTTCCGGGGTTGGCCGACGTCGTCTCACAAGATGTAGATTCTCTTCAAATATCCTTCTTGAAAATGGCCTTGCAAATATATATCTGACAGCTAATCAACGTTTTCTTCTCCTTCTTTGTGGGTTAAAAAAGGTGAGTATTTGTGATTTCTCTGTTAGCTCGGTAAGGCTACAGCGCAACACTTCCTGATGTAAATATAGATAGTAGTAGATGTCAATATAAACGGAATACAATGATTTGCAAATCATTTTCAAGCCATATTCAGTTGAATATGCTACAAAGACAACATATTTGATGTTCAAACTGATAAACATTTTTTTTTGTGCAAACAATCATTAACTTTAGAATTTGATGCCAGCAAAAACCGTTTATCAACAACACCCAGAAACGCCGTCGGCTTCGCTGGGCCTGAGCTCATCTAAGATGGACTGATACAAAGTGGAAAAGTGTTCTGTGGTCTGACGAGTCCACATTTCAAATTGTTTTTGGAAACTGTGGACGTCGTGTCCTCCGGACCAAAGAGGAAAAGAACCATCCGGATTGTTATAGGCGCAAAGTGGAAAAGCCAGCATGTGTGATGGTATGGGGGTGTATTAGTGCCCAAGACATGGGTAACTTACACAGTGAAGGCGCCATTAATGCTGAAAGGTTTTGGAGCAACATATGTTGCCATCCAAGCAACGTTACCATGGACGCCCCTGCTTATTTCAGCAAGACGATGCCAAGCCACGTGTTACATCAACGTGGCTTCATAGTAAAAGAGTGCGGGTACTAGACTGGCCTGCCTGTAGTCCAGACCTGTCTCCCATTGAAAATGTGTGGCACCTGCAATGTGAGAAGGGAGACCCCCGGACTGTTGAACAACTTAAGCTGTACATCAAGCAAGAATGGGAAAGAATTCCACTTCAAAAATGTGTCTCCTCACTTCCCAAACCCTTACTGAGTGTTGTTAAAAGGAAAGGCCATGTAACACAGTGGTGAACATGCCCTTTCCCAACTACTTTGGCACGTGTTGCAGCCATGAAATTCTAAGTTAATTATCATTTGCAAAAAATAAATAAAGTTTATGAGTTTGAACATCAAATATGTTGTCTTTGTAGTGCATTCAACTGAATATGGCTTGAAAAGGATTTGCAAATCATTGTATTCCGTTTATATTTACATCTAACACCATTTCCCAACTCATATGGAAACGGGGTTTGTAGAAGGCCTTACTGACAACAACTCGTGATCTGATTGGCTATCGCAATCATCTATCAACTGTATGTGCTTGTTCACTTACCTGTACAGTGGACGGACGCCCACATTGTTGATTCTGAAGGCCTCGGGCAGATTTGGTACAGCATGGCAACATAAGCTAGCTGAATTCCAAACCTAGAAACAACATCACTGGAAGGAACATAATATGACTTGAAGAGAATGTGAATACTTTTAGATATTTAGGGAAAGTAAATTAAAAATGTCTTGTCCACGAGTGAGGGAAGAGTGGATTGTGAGATCGGTGCGGCGTCTTCAGTAATGCGGACGCTGTATCGATCCGTTGTGGTAAAGAAGGAGCTGAGCCGGTAGGCAAAGCTCTCAATTTACCGGTCGATCTACGTTCCCCATCCTCACCTATGGTCGGTCATGAGCTTTGGGTTATAACCGAAAGGACAAGATCACGGGTACAAGCGGCCCAAATGAGTTTCCTCCGCCGGGTGGCGGGTCTCTCCCTTAGAGATAGGGTGAGAAGCTCTGTCATCCGGGGGGAGCTGAGAGTAAAGCCACTGTTCCTCCACATGGAGAGGAGCCAGATGAGGTGGTTTGGGCATCTGGTCAGGATGCAACCCGAACGCCTCCCTAGGAAGGTGATTAGGGCAAGTCCGACCAGTAGGAGGCCACGGGGAAGACCCAGGACACGTTGGGAAGACTGTCTCCCGGCTGGACTGGGAGCTGGACGAAGTGGCTGGGGAGAGGAAAGTCTGGGCTTCCCTGCTCAGGCTGCTACCCCCGAGACCTGACCTCGGATAAGCGGAAGAAGGTGGATGGATGGATTTTTATCTTTAATTATGATCATGATTTCTGGTTATGTTAGGCCAGCAGAGAAAGCCTTGCTGGTCCGGACGGACCCTCTGTAGCCTGTCATGGATCAGCTGCTTCTTTGGGAATCGCCATGGTAGCACCACTTGGACAAACCGCGTTGCCAAAAAGGATTAGCGACGGACACGCCACAGCAGTTAGCCAAAGACCGAACATTGGCGTAAATGGCGCACACAATAGATACAGGTGCTGTCATTGTGCTATACCAATAGTTTGAAAGTCTACATTTCCTTTTCAATTGGCCGTCCCTACATGGCGCAAACATGCAGACCGTTTCTCTGGCGGCTTGTTGAGTGAACCTTGACCACAACAAATAGACATTTGTAGGACATCATGAAATGACTGCCTGCGGATGGTCACGTCCACAGAAAGACACTCAGTCCCAAATGCATTAGGTGGTTACGCAGCTGTGTGGTCATGACCTGCTCCACTCTCGGCTTATTGAGTGGACGGGCTCGGTAAAGAGCACGGCAATTGAGCCGAAGTAATAAAAAAAAAAATGAAGGTAAATGGAAAAATATGTCCAAAAGAAACCAGAAGAATTGTGAATCTAAGGAAGGGAAATAAAACCCCAACGATCCCGCAGACGATGACACAGACATCTCATTTCATTTCATAACCGTATAATGGATGACATTACTCTAATTGTCATCCCAGATGTCATGGCGTTGCTGTGTAATCTCTGCCTGCGTGGACTCGGCTATTGTTTGAGCTCACGCAAACGGAACCGCGACGCACGGACCATCCACACACCCGTTTTCCATTTTGTTTTCTTCCGAGATAGAATCAAAGAGGGTAGGAGAGAACTTCAGGGTCTGACGCGGTGAAGGATTCCCAAACAATGGGACATTCAATAATGCAATTCCATTTAGAGCTCTTGTACACTTTTGTACCGTACGACAATTCTTCTCAACAAGGTTGAAAAAAAATATCAGGAATTAAGTGGATTCCCTTTTGCCACTGAAAGCTTTTAGTACATTTGTATGTGGAATGGCTTAGGGGAGAGAATGAAAACATTGCATTGACTTGGTTCGGTTTAATAGGTATTATAAGTAGGGCTGTCAAACCATTAGAACGCATTTTAAATCGCATTTTTGTTCATGCAAAACCCAAAACCAGTGAAGTCGGCACGTTGTGTAAATGGTAAATAAAAACAGAGTACAATGATTTGCAAATCCTTTTCAACTTATATTCAATTGAATAGGCTGCAAAGACAAGATACTTAACGTTCGAACTGGAAAACCTTGTTGTTTTTTGCAAATATTAGCTCGTTTGGAATTTGATGCCTGCAAGGTGTTTCAAAAAGGCTGGCACAAGTGGCAACAAAATACTGAAAAAGTGCGGGAATGCTCATCAAACACTTATTTGGAACATCCCACAGATGAACAGGCTAATTGGGAACAGGTGGGTGCCAATATTATGGAATGCCCTCCCGGTAAAAGTTAGAGATGCTACCTTTAAGTCTCATCTTAAAACTCATTTGTATACTCTAGCCTTTAAATAGACTCCCTTTTTAGACCAGTTGATCTGCCATTTCTTTTCTTTTCTTTTCTACTCTGCTCCAAACCCGGGGTGGACCGCTAGCCTGTTCATCAGATGGGGACATCTCTACGCTGCTGACTCGTCTCCACTCGGGATGGTTCCTGCTGGCCCCACTATGGACTGGACTCTCGCTGATGTGTTGGACTTTCACAATATTATGTCAGACCCACTCCACATCCATTGCTTTCGGTCTCCCCTAGAGAGGGGGGGGGGGGGGGGGTTACCCACATATGCGGTCCTCTCCAAGGTTTCTCATAGTCATTCACATTGACGTCCCACTGGGGTGAGTTTTCCTTGCCCGTATGTGGGCTGTGTACCGAGGATGTCGTTGTGGCTTGTACAGCCCTTTGAGACACTTGTGATTTAGGGCTATATAAATAAACATTGATTGATTGATTGATTGATGATTGGGTATAAAAGCAGCTTCCATGAAATGCTCAGCCGTTCACAGACAAGGATGGGGTGAGGGTCACCACTTTGTCAACAACTTAAGAACAACATTTCTCAACCAGCTTTTGCAAGGAATTTAGGGATTCCACCATCAAAAGGTTCAGAGCATCTGGAGAAATCACTGCTCGTAAGTGATGACGTTACGGACCTTGGATCCCACAGGCTGTACTGCATCAAAAAGCGACATCCGTGTGTAAAGGATATCACCACATGGGCTCAGGAACACTTCAGAAAACCACTGTCAGTAACTACAGTTCGTCGCTACATCTGTAAGTGCAAGTTAAAACTCTACTATGCAAAGCGAAAGCCGTTTGATCAACAACACCCAGAAACTCCGCCGGCTTTGCTTTTGTAGATAAAACACAACAAATCGCTATTAATCGCAGATAAATATATATTTTCCATCATTAATAAGTGTACCCTCGACGGATCATTTTCAAGTTTTTAATAATATGACTGGACAATTACCGTAAATTCCGGACTACAAGCCGCTACTTTTTTCTTACACATTAAACCCTGCGGCTTATAAAACGGTGCGGCTAATTTACGGATTTTTCTTCGCCGTTGGCCAGGATGAAACGTTTTCAAAAAACCCAAGCAAATACACTGAGAATGTGTTTTATTGTTTGTGCTATGGCGCCATCTTTTGGACAAGTTTGCCCGCTGCAGTGTCCTTCCATTTACCGATAGCGCTTTCAACAGGAAGTAGAATTGCCATTCAGTCTTCAGTCTTCTACTTATATGGATTCTAACAGTAAAGTTTGTAAGTTTTACAATACAACTGAAACAATTCTTACCTACTAAAGCGTCTCATGTCTGATGTCTGTAGGCGTGTTTTCACGCATATTTGCACGTGCTATCGTAATGTAATGGCGCTAGCGCCGTTAGCAGTAGCTAATATTCCAACACGTGTCCGTGTTCCGGTTATTAACTTACAATGGCATTCTTTTTGTATTGTTTCAGTTTCACAGATTCCTCAGTAAATTCACCAAAACGTCACCGTGGATTTATGGAGTCTATTTAGCTGATTGGAGAGCTAGTGGGTCCATGACCATGACTTCTGTTTTGTTTGATCAGCCGTTTTACTGCCGTGTTACAGACACCATTCGGAAACAATTGTATATGTAAATAAACACTTACAGAATATTCCTGTGTAAATAACTTATTTCACAACGAATATATATCTGCGGCTTTTTAGGAATACATAATTGTGTACTCCTGCTGTAGGAGCACTTGCATTCAGAGGAGGAGCTACACATCCATGTTGAGATACCAGTTTCACGCATTAATAACACAAAATGTGGATTGTTACGATCATCAACATTACACGTTGTACAAGCTAATTATATTTATATCCCTGCATGACGATGTTTTAACATTCTCGTTCACATGTTTGACGTGTGCATCGACCTGATCACCGACCGTAAAAGAACTCACGCTCAAAAATTACAATCCAAATTCCGAATGAATGCAATATTTTTTTGTGATTAATCGCAATCTTAAACACGTTAACTTCGACAGTCGTACACATTCCTGTGGAGAATGCATATATGATTAAGAGTTCTTTCTTTATTCATAGTCATGTTTGGAGCAGCTAGTATTTTTCCATGTATACTCTGTATACCAGTTTCTCTTTGTCTGCAGAAGTCTGTGTAGTGTTTTAGGCATTGGAATGTGAGAAATATGCATCCCCCTCCTTATTTTATCAGTGTTGGGGAAGGGGGAGGCATTCCTTTCTGGGGGGACTGCTTTCCGATTCAAGAAGTAGTTTCTTTCCGTTGGAATGTTAGACCAATTCGAGAATCCGGTATGAATGTATTGGTTTGAGCTGGTCTCCTGAAGCTTTAGTAAAACTTGATAATATTTCTATTCTGTCTTGATGGTCCTTCTTACTCTGCATATATGTCATCTGAAAGAATTTGGGATTGACAAGTGACTTTAACTCGCTGAGAGGGAATACTGGGCAGACGCAACAGCGTTTATAAACAAGCAGTCGTTTGTCACAACCACCCCCACCGCTGTCAAATAATCCCCTTTCTTCTGCCAATTTTTTTTCCTGTTTCTGGATTGGACCCCGAGATAATCTGGGATTAGAACGAGTCGTTCGGCTTGGTGTTCTCATTCATTTTGACGGCCGGATATGTTCAACACCCGAAGTTCATTTGCCGAGAACCATTGCACATTCCACTGCACATCGTCCGTCCCAAATATTGCACAGTGAGTGGCTGTGGGTACTGCACATTTTGGGATTCAATACCAATTCACACATCGCTCCTACCAATATTCATATACAAAACCCGAAACCAGTGAAGTTGGCACGTTGTGTAAATGGTAAATAAAAACAGAATACAATGATTTGCAAATCCTTTTCAACTTATATTCGATCCCTCAGGCGGTACTGCATCAAAAAGCGACATCAGTGTGTAAAGGATATCACCACATGGGCTCAGGAACACTTCTGAAAACCACTGTCAGTAACTACAGTTGGTCGCTACATCTGTAAGTGCAAGTTAAAACTCCACTTTACAAAGCGAAAGCCATTTATCAACAACACCCAGAAACGCCGCCGGCTTCGCTGGGCCCGAGCTCATCTAAGATGGACTGATGCAAAGTGTAAAAGTGTTCTGTGGTCTGACGAGTCCACATTTCAAATTGTTTTTGGAAACTCTGGACGTCGTGTCCTCAGAACCAAAGAAGAAAAGAACCATCCGGACTGTTATAGGCGCAAAATTGAAAAGCCAGCATCTGTGATGGTATGGGGGTGTATTAGTGCCCAAGACATGGGTAACTTACACATCTGTGAAGGCACCATTAATGCTGAAAGGTACATACAGGTTTTGGAGCAACATATGTTGCCATCCAAGCAACGTTATCATGGACGCCCCTGCTTATTACAGCAAGACAATGCCAAGCCAACAGCGTGGCTTCATAGTAAAAGAGTGCGGGTACTAGACTGGCCTGCATTTCTCGACTGGATTTGTTGCACAGGTGGCATCCTATGACAGTTCCACGCTGGAAATCACTGAGAGCGGCCCATTCTTTCCCAAATGTTTGTAGAAGCAGTCTCCATGCCCAAGTGCTTGATTTTTCTTATGTGTGAATCATTGGACATTCACACAATAATAATAATAATAATAATAATAATAAATAGATGATTTTTTTGGTGTAAAATTTTATGTGTGAATGTTTGGACATTCACACAATAATAATAATAATAATAATAATAATAAATAGATGATTTTTTTGGTGTAAAATCTTATGTGTGAATGTTTGGACATTCACACAATAATAATAATAATAATAATTAACTGATTATTTTTTTTTTGGTGTAAAATCTTATGTGTGAATGTTTGGACATTCACACAATAATAATAATAATAATAATAATAATAATAATAATAATAATAATAAATAGATGATTTTTTTGGTGTAAAATCTTATGTGTGAATGTTTGGACATTCACACAATAATAATAATAATAATAATACATACATGATTTTTTTGGTGTAAAATCTTATGTGTGAATGTTTGGACATTCACACAATAATAATAATAATAATAATAATAATAATAATAAATAGATGATTTTTTTGGTGTAAAATCTTATGTGTGAATGTTTGGACATTCACACAATAATAATAATAATAATAATAATAAATACATGATTTTTTTGGTGTAAAATCTTATGTGTGAATGTTTGGACATTCACACAATAATAATAATAATAATAATAATAAATAGATGATTTTTTTTGGTGTAAAATCTTATGTGTGAATGTTTAGACATTCACACAATAATAATAATAATAATAATAATAAACTGATGATTTTTTTTGGTGTAAAATCTTATGTGTGAATGTTTGGACATTCACACAATAATAATAATAATAATAATAATAATAATAATAATAATAATAATAATAATAATAATAATAATAAATAGATGATTTTTTTGGTGTAAAATCTTATGTGTGAATGTTTGGACATTCACACAATAATAATAATAATAATAATACATAGGCAAGGCAAGGCAAGGCAACTTTATTTGTATAGCGCTTTTCATACACAAGGCAGACTCAAAGTGCTTCACAGACAACAAAGTGAAATGAAAGAAAATAAAAGCAAAATTAAAATGCAGACAATAAAAATAAAAACAGTGCAGACGTTAAAAGTTAAAAGATTAAAAGATTTAGCTGAAAGCTAAGGTGAACATAAAAGTTTTCAGTCTAGTTTTAAAAGTAGTGAGAGTTGGGGAGAGTCTGACATCTTCAGGAAGTTTATTCCAGCTATTTGTTGCATAGTGACTGAATGATGCTCTCCCTTGATTTGAGTTTACTCTTGGAACCGCTAACAGATTGGTCTCAGAAGATCTTAGTGATCTAGAGGGCTTATATAGTGGGAGCATATCAGTGATATACTTGGGCCCTAGACCATGTAGTGATTTATATGTGAGCAGGAGGATTTTGAAATCTATTCTCTGATGTACAGGGAGCCAATTTAAGGATTTAAGAATTGCTGTAATGTGCTCACATTTTTTGGTCTTTGTTAGAACTCTAGCAGCAGCGTTCTGAACAAGCTGTAGCTGCCTGACAGTTTTTTTGGGGAAGACCTGCAAGGAGACCATTACAATAGTCTAGCCTACTGGTAATAAAGGCATGTACAAGTTTTTCTAAGTCTTGAGCTGACATGAGCCCTCTAAGTCTTTTTACATTTTTGAGGTGATAGTAGGCCGATTTTGTTACTGATTTGATGTGACTGTCGAAATGTAAATCAGAATCTAAAATAACCCCAAGATTTCTGGTGTAAATTTTTTTTGGTGTAAAATCTTATGTGTGAATGTTTGGACATTCACACAATAATAATAATAATAATAATAAATACATGATTTTTTTGGTGTAAAATCTTATGTGTGAATGTTTGGACATTCACACAATAATAATAATAATAATAATAATAATAAATTGATGATTTTTTTGGTGTAAAATCTTGTGTGTGAATGTTTGGACATTCACACAATAATAATAATAATAAATAGATGATTTTTTTGGTGTAAAATCTTATGTGTGAATGTTTGGACATTCACACAATAATAATAATAATAATAAATAGATGATTTTTTTGGTGTAAAATCTTATGTGTGAATGTTTGGACATTCACACAATAATAATAATAATTAAAATAATAATAATAAATAGATGATTTTTTTGGGTGTAGAATCTTATATTAATGCTTGGACATTCACACAATAACAATCAATATTTCTATACCGGTTTTTTAAACTGTACACTGTCTAATTGTGTCGCCAGATATGACCTAACATGACAATTCAGCCTTTTCAAAAAAATTAGTTTCCTTAGTTTCTGTATTTCTTGTCCAGCGTTTTTATTTTGGTTTTACACTTCCTGTTTGCCTCCACCACTTGTCTTGTCTGAGTTTTGTCTCCCCTCACCTCTCCTTGATTGGCAATGACAAAACACCTGGCAATCAGGACACACCTGTCCCCAGTTGGCAATCAGGACACACCTGTCCCCGGTTGCAGATCTGGATCTTCTCATGCCCTGTGGACTGGATCATTTTGTACCCACATGTTGCACAGCTTTGTCCGTGCTTCTTGTCGCTAGCTGCGTTTACGTTACCCCTGGAAATGAAAACCTAAATATGGCAATAAGAAACCGGTAATGGATTTCACAAAACCTCTCAAATATCGCTAAAAACATTTTTGCGCTCTGATGAGGTGGTTTTTAAGATGTTTCCAAATTGAGCTGTTTCGCAAAAGCATGATGGAAACACTTTTTTAGAGGTCATATAAACACCGCGCCAGCGGGGCATTAAAAAGCAGGACGACTAGGGCAGACGGGTCATCTTGGTCTGGCTTCCGATCGGTCGCTGCGCCGGGCCGGCTGGCAGACTCGGAGAGACCCACATGCCCAAACAATGTCTATTGACGTCACGGCAACAGCACTGGCCGCAATATCTTCCTCAAGGTGGAGTCTCGTGGGATGAGATTTTACAGGAATTACGCAAAACAGCCTTTCATGGAAACACCTACAAGTCGCGAATGTACTAAATTTCGCTTTTATTTTTGCAAAAATCTGCAATAGAAACGCAGCTACTGTTAAGCATTCTTTGTTAACTTCCCTGCCGCAGGTTTTTGTTATTGAATACATTTTAGCTGCACTTTGCCTGCCGTCCCTGAAATCACGACCAACAAAACCGTGGCAAGAAACGAGAAGAGACAAGAATATAAAAAAAATAATAGATGAGGCAATTCCTGAAGGAATTGCGTGCGAATGCTTCTTTGCTGAAGTTGAACTGAAATGCTGACAGAATGTAGTATGAATGTAAGAATAGTTTGAATGTTGAAATGGTTTGAATGTTGAAGAGTTTGAATTTCCAGGAAAAACGGAATTTGGTTCGGAACTTGGGAAAGTGTTAGTTGGATGTTGATGTTGGAATGTATCAATACGTGGACTATGAGTTGTTTTGTTTTCCCATAAGGCAAAGGAAAGTTGGCGCGGGCAAGGCGTGAATGTAAGTACATATTTATTTAAACACTAACAAACTACAAAAAAGGGAGCAAACAAAAGGCGGAGAACAAACTTAACTAATGAAACCAAAAGACTAGCACAAAGGCAATTAACTATGAACAATAAACAAAAACGTACTTGGCATGGAACTATGGGAGCATGAAGTTAAACAGAGTTAGCAGGGGTGTCAGAAATAGCACGGCATGAAGTTGGCAGAGGTAGTATGGATGATGTCACCAGGACGATCAAGAGAAACAGACAGGTTTAAATAGCAGTGACATGATCAGCGAAAACAGGTGCGTGACTCAAAACGTGAATCAGGTGAAACTAATGGTTGCTATGGTGACAAAACAAGGGAGTGAAAAGCAGGAACTAAGTGTACACAACTCAAACGGAACATAACTTAAACAAAACATGATCAACAGACATGACAGAATGGTTTGAATAGGTTGAAAAATGTGCAAATTGTGAAAGTTTAAAAAATGGACAATTCATTTTGAATGGGGAAAATGTCCCTGAAAACTGGGATTTTATGGAAATCCGGGAATTAAAAAAAATTTTTTTGAAGGAGAGCACAACATTTTGAACAGGCTGAATATTTTGGAGTTGGAACGGTTTGAATCGAATGAAAAATGTGGAAATTGTGGAGCTTTGAGAAATGTCCAATTCATTTTCAATGGGAATTTCATGAAGATTTGGGGAAAGGCGGGAATTTTTCGGAAAATGTTACAACACTTGAATGTTCTGAATGAGTTGAAATGGTTGGTGTTGGAATTTTTTAAATCAGTCGAGAAATGTTGAAGTAGTAACATTTTTAATTGAGAAATGGTATTAAGGAATTCCAGGAATATCGGGTAAACGGGGAATTTTCCAGTTAAATAAATAACTTCGTTTTTGTCCTGATTAGGAGGAATATTTGGACGGTGGAACGGTTAAAGTGGGTTGAAAAATGTGCAAATTGTGAAAGTTTAAAAAATGGACAATTCATTTTGAATGGGGAAAATGTCCCTGAAAACTGGGAATTCATCGAAATCCGGGAATTTTAAAAACACATTTTTGAAGGAGAGAACACCATTTTAAACAGGCTGAATATTTTGGAGTTGGAACGGATTGAATCAGATGAAAAATGTGGAAATTGTGGAACTTTGAAAAATGGCCCATTCATTTTAATTCATGGAGATTTGGGAATTTTGGGAAAAGCGGGAATTTTTCGTAAAATGTTAAAACACTTGAATGTTCTGAATGAGTTGAAATGGTTGGTGTTGGAATTTTTTTAATCGGTCGAGAAATGTTGAAGTAGTAACATTTTTAATTGAGAAATGGTATTAAGGAATTCCAGGAATATCGGGTAAACGGGGAATTTTCCAGTTAAATAAATAACTTCGTTTTTGTCCTGATTAGGAGGAATATTTGGACGGTGGAACGGTTGAAATGCGTTGAAGAATGTGGAAGGAGTAGTCGCCAGAAAAAAGGGTGGAAATAGGGCTTTGGAAAAGCAGGGATTCTGGAAAATCCTGGAATTTTTTTGGACTTGTAAAAATGAAAGTTGGAATTTCCAGGATGGTGGAATGTGTTGAAGGTGGAATGGTTTGAATCTGTAAAAAAATGTGGAAATGGTGGAAGTTTGAAAAATGGTCGAATCATTTTGAATGGGAAAAATGTGCCGGAAAACCTGGAATTCTGGGGAAATCTGGGAATTTTAGGCTGAACAGTTTGAAGTTGGAACGTTTGAACTGGTTGAAAAATGTGGGAATTGTGGAAGTTTGAAAAATGGACAATTCATTTTGAATGGGGAAAATGCAAAAAAAATGATGGGAAATCCAGGAATTTCTTTTTGTATTGTTGAAGTAGAGCACACAATTCCCAAACAGGCTGAATATTTTGAAGTTGGAACCGTTTGATTCAGATGAAAAATGTGGGAATTGTGGAACTTTAAAGACTGTCCCATTGATTTCAATGGGAATTTCAGAAAAAATTGGGAATTTCGGGAAAAGCGGGAATTTTGGGGAAAATGGTAGAGAAATGGTAAAAAATTTGAATGGTCTGAATGAGTTCAAATGGTTGATTGTGAAATGTTGAAGTAGTAACATGTTGAATTGAGAAATGGTATTACGGAATTCCTGGAATTTCGGGAAAACCGGGAATTTTTCCTGTTCAAAAAAACAACTTAGTTTTTTGTCCTGATTAAGAGGAATGTTTTGACGGTAAAGCGGTTGAAATGCGTTGAAAAATGTGGAAGGAGTAGTCGCCAGAAAAAAGGGTGGAAATAGGGCTTTGGAAAAGCAGGGATTCTGGAAAATCCTGGAATTTTTTTGAACTTGGGAAAATGATTATTGGAATTTCCAGGATGGTGGAATGTGTTGAAGGTGGAATGGTTTGAATAAGTTGAAAAATGTGGAAATGGTGGAAGTTTGAAAAATGGCAAATTAATTTTGAATGGGAAAAATGTGCAGGAAAACCTGGAATTCTGGGAAATCTGGGAATTTTAGGCTGAACAGTTTGAAGTTGGAGCGTTTTAACTGGTTGAAAAATGTGGGAATTGTGGAAGTTTGAAAATGGACAATTCATTTTGAATAGGGAAAATGCAAAAAAAAAAAAAAATTATGGGAAATCCAGGAATTTCTTTTTGTATTTTTGAAGTAGAGCACACAATTCCCAAACAGGCTGAATATTTTGAAGTTGGAACCGTTTGAATCAGATGAAAAATGTGAGAATTGTGGAACTTTAAAGACTGTCCCATTGATTTCAATGGGAATTTCAGAAAAAATTGGGAATTTCGGGAAAAGCGGGAATTTTGGGGAAAATGGTAGAGAAATGGTAAAAAACTTGAATGGTCTGAATGAGTTCAAATGGTTGATTAGTAACATGTTGAATTGAGAAATGGTATTACGGAATTCCTGGAGTATCGGGAAAACCGGGAATTTTTCCTGTTAAAAAAACAACTTTGTTTTTTTGTCCTGATCAAGAGGAATGTTTTGATGGTAAAACGGTTGAAATGTGTTGAAAAATGTGGAAGGAGTAGTCGCCAGAAAAAAGGGTGGAAAAGCAGGGATTCTGGAAAATCCTGGAATTTTTTTGAACTTGGGAAAATGATAGTAGGAATTTCCAGGATGGTGGAATGTGTTGAAGGTGGAATGGTTTGAATCAGTTGAAAAATGTGGAAATGGTGGAAGTTTGAAAAATGGCCAATTAATTTTGAATGGGAAAAATGTGCCAGAAAACCTGGAATTCTGGGAAATCTGGGAATTTTAGGCTGAACAGTTTGAAGTTGAAGCGTTTTACTGGTTGAAAAATGTGGGAATTGTGGAAGTTTGAAAAATTGGCAATTCATTTTGAATGGGGAAAATGCAAAAAAAATAAAAAATTATGGGAAATCCAGGAATTTCTTTTTGTATTGTTGAAGTAGAGCACACAATTCCCAAACAGGCTGAATATTTTGAAGTTGGAACCGTTTGAATCAGATGAAAAATGTGGGAATTGTGGAACTTTAAAGACTGTCCCATTGATTTCAATGGGAATTTCAGAAAAAATTGGGAATTTTGGGAAAAGCGGGAATTTTGGGGAAAATGGTAGAGAAATGGTAAAAAACTTGAATGGTCTGAATGAGTTCAAATGGTTGATTAGTAACATGTTGAATTGAGAAATGGTATTACGGAATTCCTGGAGTTTCGGGAAAACCGGGAATTTTTCCAGTTAAAAAAACAACTTTGTTTTTTGTCCTGATCAAGAGGAATGTTTTGATGGTAAAACGGTTAAAATGCGTTGAAAAATGTGGAAGGAGTAGTCGCCAGAAAAAAGGGTGGAAAAGCAGGGATTCTGGAAAATCCTGGAATTTTTTTGAATTTGGGAAAATGATAGTAGGAATTTCCAGGATGGTGGAATGTGTTGAAGGTGGAATGGTTTGAATCAGTTGAAAAATGTGGAAATGGTGGAAGTTTGAAAAATGGCCAATTAATTTTGAATGGGAAAAATGTGCAGGAAAACCTGGAATTCTGGGAAATCTGGGAATTTTAGGCTGAACAGTTTGAAGTTGGAGCGTTTTAACTGGTTGAAAAATGTGGGAATTGTGGAAGTTTGAAAAATGGACAATTCATTTTGAATGGGGAAAAATGCAAAAAAAAAAAAAATTATGGGAAATCCAGGAATTTCTTTTTGTATTGTTGAAGTAGAGCACACAATTCCCAAACAGGCTGAACATTTTGAAGTTGGAACCGTTTGATTCAGGTGAAAAATGTGAGAATTGTGGAACTTTAAAGACTGTCCCATTGATTTCAATGGGAATTTCAGAAAAAATTGGGAATTTCGGGAAAAGCGTGAATTTTGGGGAAAATGGTAGAGAAATGGTAAAAAACTTGAATGGTCTGAATGAGTTCAAATGGTTGATTGTGACATGTTGCAGTAGTAACATGTTGAATTGAGAAATGGTATTACGGAATTCCTGGAATTTCGGGAAAACCGGGAATTTTTCCTGTTCAAAAAAACAACTTAGTTTTTTGTCCTGATTAAGAGGAATGTTTTGACGGTAAAGCGGTTGAAATGCGTTGAAAAATGTGGAAGGAGTAGTCGCCAGAAAAAAGGGTGGAAATAGGGCTTTGGAAAAGCAGGGATTCTGGAAAATCCTGGAATTTTTTTTAACTTGGAAAAATTATTATTGGAATTTCCAGGATGGTGGAATGTGTTGAAGGTGGAATGGTTTGAATCTGTTAAAAAATGTGTAAATGGTGGAAGTTTGAAAAATGGCCGATTCATTTTGAATGGGGAAAAATGTCCCGGAAAACCTGGAATTCTGGGGAAATCTGGGAATTTTAGGCTGAACAGTTTGAAGTTGGAACGTTTGAATCGGGTGAAAAATGTGGAAGGTAGAGCGCGCCGAAATCTGGAGAAGAAGAAGAAGAAGTTTAAGTTGAATAATAATAAATAGAATCTTTGATAGTAGAAGTCTGCGAGCCACTGGGGCGGTATAGCTCGGTTGGTAGAGTGGCCGTGCCAGCAACTTGAGGGTTGCAGGTTCGATCCCCGCTTCCGCCATCCTAGTCACTGCCGTTGTGTCCTTGGGCAAGACACTTTACCCACCTGCTCCCAGTGCCACCCACACTGGTTTAAATGTAACTTAGATATTGGGTTTCACAATGTAAAGCGCTTTGAGTCACTTGAGAAAAAGCGCTATATAAATGTAATTCACTTCACTTCACTTCACTGGGGTGAAATGGCCATCGGGACTACTGGGAGTTTTCCCCTCTGGCCAAACAATAATAGGCCGTTTTTTGATTGACTAATTTATTTTTCATTCGGCCTTACCTCGGTAAAACCACGATAACCCCCCCGAGCCGACTGTGCTGATGACATGCCGCTGGGCCGCTGTCGGGTTACGCTGGTCTGTCAGCTAGCAGGGGGAAGTTCAAGGGGGCGAATGAAATATTAAGTGACGACACAGACCCTACACCAGGTTTCATGAATAAATCATATTTACCCATCCTTTCATTGGACCCACCATGTAATAATAGCAAGACATTTTTTTCATATAGAGCTTTTTAAAAAGGTACTCAAAGACACATACCTTTACTCAAAAGAAAATATGTCCATAAAAAAGCAGGGGGATCCAAAGTGTGTACCCAGGGGCCTTTTGCGGCCTGCGGATTCTAAAGACAAAAAGAAAAACAACAACCCCGGGTTAGAACATTACACAAAAACTATAATATTCAAAATGGGAGAAATTGCATGTACAAAAACCAACACCATTAAAGTTGGCACGTTGTGTAAATGGTAAATAAAAACAGAATACAATGATTTGCTAATCTTTTTCAACTTATATTCATTTGAATAGACTGCAAAGATACTTAATGTTAATTGCAAAAAAGTTGGCACAGGGGCATGTTCACCACTGTGTTACATGGCCTTTCCTTTTAACAACACTCAGTAAAGGTTTGGGAAGTGAGGAGACACATTTTTGAAGCTTCTCAGGTGGAATTCTTTCCCATTCTTGCTTGATGTACAGCTTAAGTTGTTCAACAGTCCGGGGGTCTCCCTTCTGCTATTTTAGGTGCCACACATTTTCAATGGGAGACAGGTCTGGACTACAGGCAGGCCAGTCTAGTACCCGCACTGTTTTACTATGAAGCCATGCTGTTGTAACACATGGCTTGGCGTTGTCTTGCTGAAATAAGCAGGGGCGTCCATGGTAATGTTGCTTGGATGGCAACATATGTTGCCCCAAAACCTGTATGTACCTTTCAGCATTAATGGTGCCTTCACAGATGTGTAAGTTACCCATGTCTTGGGCACTAATACACCCCCATACCATCACACATGCTGGCTTTTCCACTTTGCGCCTAGAACAATCCGGATGGTTCTTTTCCTCTTTGGTCCAGAGGACACAACAATTTGAAATGTGGACTCGTCAGACCACAGAACACTTTTCCACTTTGCATCAGTCCATCTTAGATGAGCTCGGGCCCAGCATAGCCGGCGGCGTTTCTGGGTGGCTTTTGCTTTGCATAATGGAGTTTTAACTTGCACTTACAGATGTAGCGACAAACTGTAGTTACTGACAGTGGCTTTCTGAAGTGTTCCTGAGCCCATGTGGTGATATCCTTTACACACTGATGTCGCTTGTTGATGCAGTACCGCCTGAGGGATCCAAGGTCACGGGCATTCAATGTTGGTTTTCAGCCTTGCTGCTTACGTGCAGTGATTTCTCCAGATTCTCTGAACCCTTTGGTGATATTACGGAGCGTAGATGGTGAAATCCCTAAATTCCTTGCAGTTGCTGGTTGAGAAAGGTTTTTCTTAAACTGTTCAACAATTTGCTCAGGCATTTGTTGACAAAGTGGTGACCCTCTCCCCCATCCTTGTTAGTGAATGACTGAGCATTTCATGGAATCTACTTTTATACCCAATCATGGCACCCACCTGTTCCCAATTAGCCTGTTCACCTGTGGGATGTTCCAAATAAGCGTTTGATGAGCATTCCTCAACTTTATCAGTATTTATTGCCACTTTTGCCAGCTTTTTTGAAACACGTCGCAGGCATCAAATCCCAAATGAGCTAATATTTGCGAACAATAACAAAGTTTACCAGTTTGAACATTAAATATCTTAAAGGCCTACTGAAATGAATTTTTTTTATTTAAACGGGGATAGCAGATCTATTCTATGTGTCATACTTGATCATTTCGCGATATTGCCATATTTTTGCTGAAAGGATTTAGTATAGAACAACGACGATAAAGATCGCAACTTTTGTTATCTGATAAAAAAAAGGCTTGCCCCTACCAGAAGTAGCGTGACGTAGTCAGTTGAACGTATACGCAAAGTTCCCTATTGTTTACAATGATGGCCGCATGAAGTGAGAGAGATTCGGACCGAGAAAGCGACGATTTCCCCATTAATTTGAGCGAGGATGAAATATTTTTAAATGAGGAAAGTGCAAGTGAAGGACTAGTGGGGAGTTGAAGCTATTCAGATAGGGAAGATGCTGTGAGAGCCGGGGGTGACCTGATATTCAGCTGGGAATGACTACAACAGTAAATAAACACAAGACATATATATACTCTATTAGCCACAACACAACCAGGCTTATATTTAATATGCCACAAATTAATCCCGCATAAAAACACCTAGGTGTTTGTTATGCTAGCTCCTAGCTACTAGCTCGAGCTAGTTATAGCTCGAGCGGGTAATATGGACGGGATCCCGTATATATAACCCGCCAATACAATTCAAACACCTGCATAACACACACACTCACTCAGCCCAAACAACCGTTCACCTAACCCAAGGTTCATAAAGCTTATATATTTAATCAAAGTTACGTACATGACACGCACGTACGGGCAAGCAATCAAATGTTTGGAAGCGCGCGGGTGGGACCTGATATTCAGCTGGGAATGACTACAACAATAAATAAACACAAGACATATATATACTCTATTAGCCACAACACAACCAGGCTTATATTTAATATGCCACAAATTAATCCTAATGCTAGCTCCTAGCTCCTAGCTACTAGCTCGAGCTAGTTATAGCAAGCGATCAAATGTTTGGAAGCGCAGCTGTGTACTCACGTTATCGCAACTGTGTATCCAAATCAAAGTCCTCCTGGTAAGAGTCTCTGTTGACCGAGTTCTTCCATCTTGACTGCATCTTTCGGGAATGTAAACAAAGAAGCGCCGGCTGTGTACGTGTTGTTGCTGACTTCCCTCGCAAAATAGACACTTCGCACCGACAACTTTCTTCTTTGCTTGCTCAGCTTCTTTCTCCATAATGCAATGAACAAATTGCAACAGATTCACCAACACAGATGTCCAGAATCACGTGGAATAATGAGATGAAAACAGAGCTATTTCGTATTGACTTCAATGGTGTCCGAATACTTCCGTTTCAATGATTGACGTCACGCGCATACGTCAACCCTCAGAGGCGTTTCGAACCGGAAGTTTAGCGGGAAATTTAAAATGTCACTTTATAAGTTAACCCGGCCGTATTGGCATGTGTTGCAATGTTAAGATTTCATCATTGATATATAAACTATCAGACTGCGTGGTCGCTAGTAGTGGCTTTCAGTAGGCCTTTAATGTAGGTTGAAAAGGATTTGCAAATCATTGTATTCTGTTTTTATTCACCATTTACACAAAGTGCCAACTTCACTTTTGTATTTTTATTGCAGTAACAATAAAAGTATTCTGTTCTAAATCTATACATCAGAATAGCAGGGATGGTTGAGACCATGTTGACGTATTATTCTTCCAGATGGGGGTATGTACAGGGTGAAGAGGAGAGTATCAAACCTTGACGGATGCTTTGTGATTGGGGGGTGGGGGGGTGACATGCAGTCATTGATGGCTATGAATTGCTGTGTGTCGGTCAGGTATGATTAAAACCAGGGAAGTGCCGCGCCGCTGATGTCGAGAGAAGTTTCCATTCAGGAGAAAAGATGGTGCCAAAGGTTGCAATGAGATCCAGAGGAATGAGTAGGTAGAGAAGCGAGGAGGAGGTCACTTGTGATGCTGATGAGGTTTGTTGCACTGCTGTGGTGGGAATGGAAACCCGACTGAAATGGATCGGGGAGATTGTTGACACTGAGGTGAGTTGTTCTTTGCCTTGCCACTGCATGTCCGTACATGTTGGACAGAAATGGGCTGGAAGTTGCTGGTTTCGGTGTCAAGTCCAGGTTTTTTTTTGAAGATCCTTGCTAGTGTTAGTGTCAGTCACTACGTTTCCATGCACTGAGTTAGTCTGATTTCTCAAATAGTACTTTTTTTTTGGGGGGGGGGGGGGGATTTGCACACCTACGTGTGAAGTCCATGCACGTTCTCTAATGCAGGGATTCTCAAACTGTGGTACGTGTACAGCTCGTGGTACGCGCAGTTCCATCTAGTGATACGCCGAAGAATGACCGTGTTTTATTTTCCTATATTCAAACACAGTGTTACTGTTCAAACTTGGTGTGTTGTGGAATACAACCTCTGCCTTGTTTTTAACGAATACTTAGGCCTACCATGCTGTTGTATTTTAATGTTGGTCATTATGGGTGTCAGTAGAGATGTCCGATAATATTGGTCTGCCGATATTATCGGCCGATAAATGCGTTAAAATGTAATATCGGAAATTATCGGTATCAGTGTTTTTATTATCAGTATCGTTTTTTTTTTTTTTTTTTTTTTTTTTTTTTTTTTTTAATTTTTTTATTAAATCCACATAAAAAACACAATTTACTTACAATTAGTGCACCAACCCAAAAAACCTCCCTCCCCCATTTACACTCATTCACACAAAAGGGTTGTTTCTTTCTGTTATTAATATTCTGCTTCCTACATTATATATCAATATATATCAATACATTCTGCAAGGGATACAGTCCATAAGCATTATATATATCAATATATATCAATACAGTCTGCAAGGGATACGGTCCGTAAGCATTATATATCAATATATATCAATACAGTCTGCAAGGGATACAGTCCGTAAGCATTATATATATCAATATATATCAATACAGTCTGCAAGGGATACAGTCCGTAAGCATTATATATATCAATATATATCAATACAGTCTGCAAGGGATACAGTCCGTAAGCACACATGATTGTGCGTGCTGCTTGTCCACTAATAGTACTAACCTTTAACAGTTAATTTGACAAATTTTCATTAATTACTAGTTTCTATGTAACTGTTTTTATATTGTTTTACTTTCTTTTTTATTCAAGACAATGTTTTTAATTTATTTATCTTATTTTATTTGATTCATTTTTTTTTTAAAAGTACCTTATCTTCACCATACCTGGTTGTCCAAATTAGGCATAATAATGTGTTAATTCCATGACTGTATATATCGGTTGATATCGGTATCGGTTGATACCGGTATCGGTAATTAAAGAGTTGGATAATATCGGCATATCGGATATCGGCAAAAAGCCATTATCGGACATCCCTAGTTGTCAGAATAATTGTATCTAAGTTATCACAAAACTTTGTGTTACGTTGAGTTCAGCTCGCCCGGCGAGAGGACAAAAGCTGTCTCTGATCCTACCAAGCAGAAGGCTTGTAAAACTCCACTGTGTAGGATGGGAAGCAACATGAAGGTGTTCTGTTTCTTTGATGTATTGTAGTCAAGATTTTGTCTTGACCTGAGAACTACAAAGCGGAGAAGAAGCAGGACCAGACTCCCCTCCAGGAGTCTGGTCCTGTGTGTTGCTTGAAATTATTCTGGCAAATCTAGAAAATCTGTAGAATCAAATTGAAATCTTATTTCAAAGTCTTTTGAATTTCTTTTAAAATTTTTGTTCTGGAAAATCTAGAAGAAATAATGATTTGTCTTTGTTAGAAATATAGCTTGGTCCAATTTGTTATATATTCTAACAAAGTGCAGATTGGATTTTAACCTATTTAAAACATGTCATCAAAATTCTAAAATTAATCTTAATCAGGAAAAATGACTAATGATGTTCCATAAATTATTTTTTTAATTTTTTCAAAAAGATTCCAATTAGCTAGTTTTTCTCTTCTTTTTTTCGGTTGAATTTTGAATTTTAAAGAGTCGAAATTGAAGATAAACTATGTTTCAAAATTTAATTGTCATTTTTTTTCGTGTTTTCTCCTCTTTTAAACCGTTCAATTAAGTGTAAATATCATTAATTATTAATAACAACAGAGTTAAAGGTAAATTGAGCAAATTGGCTATTTCTGGCAATTTATTTAAGTGTGTATCAAACTGGTAGCCCTTCGCATTAATCACTACCCAAGAAGTAGCTCTTGCTTTCAAAAAGGTTGTTGACCCCTGATCTATATTGATATAAATGTATATATTGTGTTTTTTATGTTGATTTCATTTAAAAAAAAAAAAAAAAAAAAAAAAAAACTTTTTTTTTTTTTTTTTTTTTTTTTTAATTCTTGTGCGGCCCGGTACCAGTCGGTCCGCGGACCGGTACCGGGCCGCGGCCCGGTGGTTGGGGACCACTGCTTTAGGGGACCTGTTTTTTTTTGTCCCCATACCCTCAGAGTTCCCTAAAGGTGACTGTGTAAACAGAGCGATGTCCCCATTAAGTAAGCATTTCCAGAACACACACACACACACACACACACACACACACACACACACACACACACACACACACACACACACACACACACACACACACACACTGCTTGCTGCTTAGGCGGTCCATCGTAGTCGAAGATGACGTAGCTTCCATTTTGTTGCTCTGGTCGGTGGCTATCGTTGCTGGCGACGATGGCCACTCCATATGACTATGAAGTCCGATCCTGGAACCACACGTCCTGCCACAGTGGGGACATGTCAGGCCTGAATCAGGGGGCTAGGATGGTTCTGGAACTGCAGGGTGGTGTCTTCGCCTCCGCTGATCCCTCCGGTGTTGGTTCCGACACTCCTCCAGATGCATGACCCCGTCGAGGCATAGCGAACGCCACAGCGATCGATTGGCTGCAGATGTCTCAAGTTCGTAGGGTTTGATGTTGCACCTCTTCAATATCCCTTTCAGTTGGTCTTTGTACCGCAGATTTTGTCCTCCGGGCTTTCTGCTGGCTGAAAGGAGCTGACCATAAAGCATCTGACAAGGCAATCGGTGTCCTGGCATCCGGATGGTGTGACCAACCCACCGGAGTTGTCGCTGTGCCAGGGTGGCCTCAATGCTTATGGACTCAGTGCGCTGTAAGATGTCCGTATGAGGAACTCGGTCCTGCCATGTGATGCCAAGAATGCGTTGGAGACATCTGATGTTAAATGCATCAAGGCAGCGGATGTGTCTGCGGTATATTGTCCAGGCTTCTGACCCGTACAACAGAGTTGAAACACACACCGCCCTGTAGACTGACACTTTCGTTGAGGTTCAAAGGTGGTTGTTTTCAAAGACCCGGGAGCGCAGTCTTCCAAAGGCAGAGGAGGCTGAGTTGATACGAGCCTGGATGTCATCATCGATCTGGCATGTTGGGGTCAGAGTACTGCCGAGGTAGCAAAACTGCTCAACGAGCTTAAAGGGGTGTGCCGCTGATGCAGGGCCGGCCCGTGGCATAGGCCGTATAGGCCGTACTATTATTTGTAAATACAAAAAATAATCCCACGTTAATTAAAATGCAAAGTAAAGCCTATTTAATAGAAATATTATTTGTTACAACATTACGCCCCCGCACGGTGCGCCCCCTCCCTTCCCGTATCATGACTCTTACCACATCAAAAAATCAACACAAGATGTATAAAAACGGCCAAAACGGTCAGGTGCCCAGGGAAGAAAAAATAGAAAAGAAGAGGAGGAGAAACGAGAAAAAGACAGAGGTAGCAGGTAGGTAACGTTAGCCTACATGAAATTATTTGTCCCCACCTTCTACCATCCTAGTCACACCCGTTGTGTCCTTGGGCAATACACTTCACCCTTGCTCCTGATGGCTGCTGGTTAGCGCCTTGCATGGCAGCTCCCGCCATCAGTGTGTGTGAATGGGTGAATGTGGAAATAGTGTCAAAGCGCTTTGAGTACCTTGAAGGTAGAAAAGCGCTATACAAGTATAACCCATTTATCATTTATCATTGTCTGTTACAGAATGTGATAGTAACCTGGCTTTTTAGCATTAAGCTAATGTTACATGATTCGGCAATTGCTAATAGTTCTGTTTTAACGTCGGGTTAATATTGTGGAGGGGGCTAAATTGCTATGGAAAATAATAATGTAACGTTAGGTAATTACAGTACTCCCACCTTACATTCCTCAGGGACATTTGTATTAGATCTTTTAAGCAGGTGTTTTTTGTTGACATTGTTATTGCCTTCTGGTTAGCTAATGTTTGCCCTGCAGGTAATAGTCACTTTTCCACCCCTTTATATATTAGGTATAGTTGTAAGCCTAGTTGTTAAAATGCATATCATTAATGTTAATTAAGCAATATCACATGAGAGGGAATGCTGTTTTTTAATTTGAGCACTGCTGTGATTCGGTTAAAGATAATCATAACATAACATTGTCATATAATATGTTAATTTGCTTTCTTTAAGTAAAAAAAAAAGGTCAAAGACAAAGCTATTCGGTTTCTTGTGAGTATATACACTTCACTGCCGATGTGGGTGGGGCACCACGTAAAATCTTGCCTAGGGCGCCAGATTGGTTAGGGCCAGGCCTGCGCTGATGGTAAAGACAGGGGGTGTAGGGGATGGGGACCTCTCCTGGATGAGAACCTCTGTTTTCTGGATGTTGATCACCAGACCTAGTGAGCGGTAGACTGATGACTTGGTGTCTAGTGCATGCTGCATGGCATCAGGAGTGTGGGCGAGGAGTGGGCAGTCGTCTGCATATTGCAGCTCCTGGATGTTGGTGCCTGCCATCTTCGTCTTTGCCTGTAGGCGCCGGATGTTGAATACCCTTTCCCTTTAGGGCAGTGCTCCCCAACCACCGGTCAATGGAACATATAAAATGTTGGTGTTGTTTACTTGAGTCATATTGCAGTCTACGCGTATCTCTTATGTGTGACTGCCATCTACTGGTCACACTTATCATTTTACCATGTACCAAATAAAATAGCTTCGAGATCGGTAAGCCATACCAGAATTATTTTGTACATTAGGATGCCGGGTTATAAGGCGCACTGTTGAGTTTTGAGGAAAAAAAAAAAGATTTTAATTGTGCCTTATAGCGGTGGTCCCCAACCACCGGGCCGCGGCCCGGTACCGGTCCGTGGACCGATTGGTACCGGGCCGCGGCCGCACAAGGAAAAAAAAAAAAAAAAAAAAAAAAAGTTTTCTTTTTTTAATTAAATCAACATAAAAAACACAATATATACATTATATATCAATATAAATCAATACAGCCTGCAGGGATACAGTCCGTAAGCACACGTGATTGTATTTCTTTATGACAAAAAAAAAAAAAAATTTTTTTTTTTTTACTACCCTTCCCCCCCCCTCGGTCCGTGAGACAAATTTTCAAGCATTGACCGGTCCGCAAGTACAAAAAGGTTGGGGACCACTGCTTTATGGGACCTGTTTTTTTTGTCCCCATACCGTGAGAGGTCCCCTAAAGGTGACTGTGTTAACAGAGTGATGTCCCCATTAAGCAAGCATTGCCAGAACACACACACACACACACACACTGTGCATTACATATTTACAGTATGTGGGTATTGATGACCCCCATGTGTTAAATTTGGTATAGGAACAGCTTTCCTAGTCAATGTTGATCTTATATTTGGGCCTGGGGCATGAGTGCCATACCTTCAGTTTAATTTGGCGTCATTCTTTCTGACCTAATTTATTCCATTCTAGAGTGTACTTTCGAAAAAGAGATGAAATTATTCAGACCTTTTTTGTACCAGCATGTTAATTTGTGTTTTGGTTGGAACATTTGACTCATTCGAATAGTGTTTTCGGTCAAATTGCACTCAGAATAGAACTGTCCAGCTGGTCCCTCAATCTTGTATTGTCTTGTTTTTCTATGTGAGCCATCCCTGCACTACGGGGAGTTATTTAGTTTTTGAATGTTTGAAAGGAAATCAAATGTGTTGCAATACAGAACAGCTCTAACAATCGACACTGAACAAAAATATAAACGTCGAACCCGAGGATGTCAAACTTTTACTAATAACACAAAAGACCTATTCCTCTCAAATATTGTTCATCAATCCGCCTAAATCTGTGTTAGTGAGCATTTCTTCTTTGCCAAGATGATCCATCCCGCCTCACAGCTAGGAACTCGCATGGCTGCCATTTTTGTGACCCCAAGAAGCAGGAACCAGGAGAGCGCAGAGTAGGTAAGATGAGTTTTAATCTCATACAAACAGAAAATGAAGCAGTCTTCGTTCCAAACATAGAGTGTGCAAGACTGCTTCATTTTCTGTTTGTATGGGATTAAAACTCATTTTACCTGCGTTTCGCTCTCCTGGTTCCTGCATCCTGGGGGTCACAAAAACGGCAGCCATGCGAGTTCCTTTGAGCAAGGTGAATAAAATAGCTCTCTGATTAGTGGTTGACAGCAGCTGAGCGTGGGACCACTAACCAGAGGCAGGTGAACCCAATTAATCCCCATGGTGACCAAAATAAACCCAGGAGTGCACACAACAGGAACTAAGAGAGTCCAAAACTAACAGAACATAGCTAACCTAAACATGATCCGGACCACGGATCATGACAAGCGCCTCATCTGTGGTCACCTGATAACCTCTCCACGCAGGAGAGGGGAGCAGAGCAGAAAAGAGATGGCAGATCAACTGGTCTAAAAGGGTGTCTAAATGAGTTTTAAGATGGGACTTAAATGCTTCTACTGAGGTAGCATCTCTAACTGTTACCGGGAGGGCATTCCATAGTACTGGAGCCCGAATAGAAAACGCTCTATAGCCCGCAGACTTTTTGGGGGGGGGGGCTCTGGGAATCACTAAAAAGCCGGAGTTCTTTGAACGCAGTTTTTTTTGCCGGGACATTACTCAGAAATAGGGTTGCAAAGGGGTGGAAAGTTTCCGGTAAATTTCCGGAAAACTTTCCGAAAATTTCCCACGGGAAGTTAAGCTCGGGAAGTTTGGAAATTTTGACAATTTTTTGATTATTCAAAGTTGGACATCGTCCATCTTATTCTGTAGAATAAGACGAGAAGCTTGTCAAACACTAATGCAATGCCACACACAGATATAAATAGTCAGCTAAACAATTGGAGTAGTCTTTAAAAATATTTGACTGATGGACAAATGAATAGAAGTAGGCTAGATGAATAAATGAACACTCAATCAGCATGCTAAATCAAACTATAACCTACATTCTTCTGTGACAACAGAATGGCTAGCACAACAGAAGGCAGAGTTTTGATTTAGTATTTGCTAATTGAACTTTACAGATCACAAAAAAGGTAAATCCGGATCGCTGACGTTGTTAGCATAAATGAATGGGATTTAACATAGAGAAAATTAGCATCACGGCTAACGGAGGAATATTTTCGGTTCACTTTGAGACTGTGGTGGTACATAAACCTAGCTAGCTAGCGATATTGGCCCCAAAATCATTTAACAAGTACAGGAACAGCTAGCTAGCTTGAGTGGAAGTCTGCTGGAGTAGTCTACAGTTCTACAGTAACACACAATTATACCTCTATTAAACCTAAATACCATAGATCAAATATATTTACCCCATAATATCATCAAAACTTACCTGACTGGATGAAGTCCTTGGGCTCAAATACTAGTGTGGCCTCAATAGCCCTGCTGTAGTGTGTAGCATGCTGGCAATTATCTGTGCATGTGATGGAAGAATGCACTGCACATGTGATGGAGGAATGCACAGTGCAGGGTTGAAATTCAACTGCATTTGCATGAAATCAGTTTTTTTTAGCTAATAATCATACTGCAAGATCTAGCATGTTGCATTCAATGTTTATTCCCATTACTTTCCCATATATTCCCGTTGATTCCCATGGAAAGTTTCCAACTTTGAATATTCCCGTAATTTTGCAACCGTACTCAGAAAGCAGTTGAACATGATCACAAATAGCTACCACTCTCCTGTGTAGCGTTTTTTTCTGCTCCTCTGTCCTACAGCCCAGCTCAAGAGTCCACCATTACTACAAAATTAACCCAAGTTAAAAATAAGGAGAGAGAAACCCTTATCTCTCTTCACACTATTAAACATGGCTCGCTGGTGCGGTGTTGTCATAGAGACTTTGAAGTGCCATTAATCAATCTGGTTCCGTCCAACAAGACCAGCAAAATGAGAAATAGTCTTTGGAAATAAGCAATAACCTATTTTGGTACTGATAATCTCACTTTAAATTGTGGATTACAATCAGGCATACATCGAGAGGGGAGACTTTTGCAAGATCACTTAGAAACTTAGCCTAGTCTATAAAATCCGCTACACCTCCCTGATACCGAAGTACATGTCAAACTACTTCCTTAACGTAAATGACCGCCATAACCACAACACCAGGGGGAGCTCCACTAACCACGTTAAACCCAGATTCCGAACTAACAAAGGTCTTAACTCATTCTCTTTCTATGCCACATCAATGTGGAATGCGCTCCCAACAGGTATAAAAGAAAGGGCATCTCTATCCTCCTTCAAAACCGCAATAAAAGTTCACCTCCAGGCAGCTACAACCCTAAACTAACACCCTCCCCGGATTGCTAATAATCAAATGTAAACAATCAAATGCAGGTACTTTTTATTTTTCTTATGCCTTCTGATCTCTCTCTCTCTCTCTCTCTCTCTCTCTCTCTCTCTCTCTCTCTCTCTCTCTCTCTCTCTCTCTCTCTCTCTCTCTCTATGTCCACTACTTGATGTCCATATCCCCCCCCACCCCCCCACCCCCCTCCCTCCACACCCCTGATTGTAAATAATGTAAATAATTCAATGTGATTATCTTATGTGATGACTGTATTATGATGATAGTATATATGATAGTATATATCTGTATCATGAATCAATTTAAGTGGACCCCGACTTAAACAAGTTGAAAAACTTATTGGGGTGTTACCATTTAGTGGTCAATTGTACGGAATATGTACTTCACTGTGCAACCTACTAATAAAAGTCTCAATCAATCAATCAAAACTCAGAGCTCTAAGTCCCTTCAAGATCCTTGTAATCAAGATCATTTTAAAACACACATTTTTAGTAATATAGGCTATGTGTTTGACTTGATACTTGATTTATTTTTTTTAAAATGTTTTCTGTCTTGCCTCTGGTGAGGGCGGTCGCATTTTTTCCCGCTCCCTTCTTCTCCCTGCTTGCTCTCTTTGTTTTTGTCTTGTCTGCACTTTTTCTGAAGCCTCTTTCTTTGCGCTGTCGTTTGTTTGATAAACCACATGCTTAAAGGCCTACTGAAAGCCACTACTAGCGACCACGCAGTCTGACAGTTTATATATCAATGATGAAATCTTAACATTGCAACACATGCCAATACGGCCGGGTTAACTTATAAAGTGACATTTTAAATTTCCCGCTAAAATTCCGGTTGAAAAAGCCTTCAGAGGATGACGTATGCGCGTGACGTAGCCCGGGGAACAGAGGTATGCCTTCCCCATTGAATACAATACAAAAAAGCTCTGTTTTCATTTCATAATTCCACAGTATTCTGGACATCTGTGTTGGTGAATCTTTTGCAATTTGTTTAAGGAACAATTGAGGCTGCAAAGAAGAACGTTGTAGGTGGGATCGATCGGTGTATTAGCGGCTAAGTACAATACTTACAGCAACACAACAAGGACTACTTACTACGCCTAGCCGATGCTTTCCGCCAAACCCACGGATGAAGTCCTTCGTCGCGCCGTCGATCACTGGAACGCAGGTGAGCACGGCTGTTGATGGGAAGATGAGGGCTGGCTGGTGTAGGTGGAGCGCTAATGTTTTTAGCATAGTTCTGTGAGGTACGGTTGCTAAGTTGCTAAATTAGCCTTAGCGTCGTTAGCAACAGCATTCTTAAGCCTTACCAGGCTGAGAAATTTTAACCGCGTAGTTACATGTACATGGTTTAATAGTATTGTTGATCTTCTGTCTATCCTTCCAGTCAGGGGTTTATTTATTTTGTTTCTATCTTCATTTGAGAACGATGCTATCACGTTAGCTCAGTTGCTAAGTGTGTCACCGATGTATTGTCGTGGAGATAAAAGTCACTTTAAATGTCCATTTCGCGTTCTCGACTCTCATTTTCAAGAGGATATAGTATCCGAGGTGGTTTAAAATACAAATCTGTGATCTACAATAGAAAAAGGAGAGAGTGTGGAATCCAATGAGCCAGCTTGTACCTAAGTTACGGTCAGAGCGAAAAAAGATACGTCCATCACTGCCTCTCCAGTCCTTCACTGTAACGTTCCTCATCTACGAATCTTTCATCCTCGCTCAAATTAATGGGGTAATCGTCACTTTCTCGGTCCGAATCTCTCTCGCTCCATTGTAAACAACGGGGAATTGTGAGGAATACTAGCTCCTGTGACGTCACGCTACTTCCGCTACAGGCAAGGCTTTTTTTTATCAGCGAGCAAAAGTTGCGAACTTTATCGTTGATTTTCTCTACTAAATCCTTTCAGCAAAAATATGGCAATATCGCGAAATGATCAAGTATGACACATAGAATGGATCTGCTATTCCCATTTAAATTTAAAAAAATCATTTCAGTAGGCCTTTAAAGGCCTACTGAAAGCCACTACTAGCGACCACGCAGTCTGATAGTTTATATATCAATGATGAAATCTTAACATTGCAACACATGCCAATACGGCCGGGTTAACTTATAAAGTGACATTTTAAATTTCCCGCTAAAATTCCGGTTGAAAAAGCCTTCGGAGGATGACGTATGCGCGTGACGTAGCCCGGGGAACAGAGGTATGCCTTCCCCATTGAATACAATTCAAAAAAGCTCTGTTTTCATTTCATAATTCCACAGTATTCTGGACATCTGTGTTGGTGAATCTTTTGCAATTTGTTTAATGAACAAGGGAGGCTGCAAAGAAGAACGTTGTAGGTGGGATCGGGGTATTAGCGGCTGGCTGTAGCAACACAACAAGGACTACTTACTTGGATAGCAGACGCCTAGCCGATGCTAGCAGACCCACCGCACGGATGATCGAGTGAAGTCCTTCGTCGCGCCGTCGATCGCTGGAACGCAGGTGAGCACGGGTGTTGATGAGCAGAGCAGATGAGGGCTGGCTGGTGTAGGTGGAGCGCTAATGTTTTATCATAGCTCTGTGAGGTCTGGTTGCTAAGTCAGCCTTAGCGTCGTTAGCAACAGCATTGTTAAGCTTTGCCAGGCTGAGATCTATTAACCGTGTAGTTACATATGCCCTTTGAGACACTTGTGATTTAGGGCTATATAAATAAACATTGATTGATTGATTGATATACATGGTTTAATAGTATTGTTGATCTTCTGTCTATCCTTCCAGTCGGGGATTTATTTATTTAGTTTCTATCTGCATTTGAGACAGATGCTATCACGTTAGCTCATGCTAAAGAGCTTCGTCGATGTATTGTCGTGGAGATAAAAGGCACTGTAATGTCCATTTCGCGTTCTCGACTCTCTTTTTCAAGAGGATATAGTATCCCAGGTGGTTTAAAATACAAATCCATGATCCACAATAGAAAAAGGAGAGAGTGTGAAATCCAATGAGCCAGCTTGTACCTAAGTTACGGTCAGAGCGAAAAAAAATATGTATTTCACTGCATTCTAGTCCGTCACTCTAACGTTCCTCATCCACAAATCTTTCATCCTCGCTCAAATTAATGGGGTAATCGTCGCTTTCTCGGTCCGAATAGCTCTAGCTGCGTTGAAAACAATAGGAAAATATGAGGGAGTGAACAACTGACAACGTCACGCTACTTCCGGTAGGGGCAAGGTTTTTTTTTATCAGAGACCAAAAGTTGCGAACTTTATCGACGTTGTTCTCTACTAAATCCTTTCAGCAAAAATATGGCAATATCGCAAAATGATCAAGTATGACACATAGAATGGATCTGCTATCCCCGTTTAAATTTTTACAAAAAATCATTTCAGTAGGCCTTTAATCTCCTTCATTACTGTGCTCTCTTTGTCCTGATTTATTTCTTTATCTCTTTATCACACACATACGCTACTCTCACAACAGCTGTTTTAAAACACGCCTCGCCAAATGTCGCGATTAGTATTTCCACCTTTGCTATAAACTTAGGTAAACATTAAAATAACAAGCATTCAGATCTGCACAAGGAGTTTTAAAAAAGTGACAAGTAATAATGCAATTGTTACACCTGTCCTGCTGTTCGGTCCGGTGCAGACTGTAGTCGAGGAGCACAGGGAAGATGTTCCCTTCAAGGTCGATGCCATTTCAATGCATTCTATTTTATATTTTAACCTTGTAAAATTGTTCTTTGACAGTGAGTGTTTAACATAGTGTACGATTTATGTTAAAATAAAGCCAATATTACCATTTTTCGTACTTTATTCGGAGAAGTATCGAAAAGTACCGATAAACATTTTTGGTACCGGTACCAGTACCGAATTATTGGTATCGTGCTCTCTTTGTCTTGATTTATTTTTGGACCTACAAGGTATTCTGTTTAGCGGTAAATGTGTTTACATTTTATCTCTTGCATGATTGGCTTCCTCTCTTGCGAGGATCCAAGTATTGGAAGCAAAATGCAAAATAGTGCATTCCTGTCCCAGAGCAGATCTTCCACGAGTTCCAGCATGAAACAAAGGGAAAGAAACTGAGGCGAACACATTTGTTACTGCCTATTAAGGTCGTCCCGATACTAATATTTTAATACCGTTGCCAGTACCAAATAGTATTTTAATACTTTTCGGTACTTTTTGGTACTTTTCTAAATAAGGAGGACCACAAAAAATGGCATTATTGGCTTTATTTTAACAAATCATCTTACGGTACATTAAACATCTGTTTATTATTGCAATGGAAGAACAAGTTTGTCCTTAAATAAAACCGGTACTTCTTAGAGACGGTATAGTACCGAATATGATTCATTAGTATTGCGGTTCTATACTAATACCGGTATACCCTACAAGCCTACTTCCTATCAATGTATTTTATTTTGTTTCAAATAACACCTGAAAAACATCTGAATAGAGCTGGCGGGTTTTTTCCAACCCTTCGCTGTAGTCACAAAGATATGGACTATGCAAGTCTTCAGTGTGTTCGTAGTAAAATAGAAGAGGACTGAGTGAAGTCACCACAGTCATAAATGAGCTGTCATCACATCCCTCAGGCGATACTGCATCAAAAAGCGACATCGGTGTGTAAAGGATATCACCACATGGGCTCAGGAACACTTCAGAAAACCACTGTCGGTAACTACAGTTTGTCGCTACATCTGTAAGTGCAAGTTAAAACTCTACTATGCAAAGCGAAAGCCATTTGATCAACAACACCCAGAAACGCCGCCGGCTTCGCTGGGCCCGAGATCATCTAAGATGGACTGATGCAAAGTGGAAAAGTGTTATGTGGTCTGACGAGTCCACATTTCAAATTGTTTTTGGAAATCCGGATTGTTATAGGCGCAAAGTTCAAAAGTTAGCATCTGTGATGGTATGGGGGTGTATTAGTGCCCAAGACATGGGTAACTTACACATGTGTGAAGGCACCATTAATGCTGAAAGGTACATACAGGTTTTGGAGCAACATATGTTGCCATCCAAGCAACGTTGCCATGGACGCCCCTGCTTATTTCAGCAAGACAATACAAAGCCACGTGTTACAACAGCGTGGCTTCATAGTAAAAGAGTGCGGGTACTAGACTGGCCTGCCTGTAGTCCAGACCTGTCTCCCATTGAAAATGTGTGGCGCATTATGAAGCCTAAAATAGCAGAAGGGAGACCCCCGGACTGTTGAACAACTTAAGCTGCACATCAAGCAAGAATGGGAAAGCTTCAAAATGTGTCTCCTCAGTTCCCAAACATTTACTGAGTGTTGTTAAAAGGAAAGGCCATGTAACACAGTGGTAAAAATGCCCCTGTGCCAACTTTTTTGCAATGTGTTGCTGCCAATAAATTCTAAGTTAATGATTATTTGCACCAAAAAAAAGAAGTTGCGCAGTTCCATCATTAAACATCTTGTCCTTGCAGTCTATTCAATTGAATATACGTTGAAAAGGATTTGCAAATCATTGTGTTCAGTTTTTATTTACCATTTACCCAACGTGCCGACTTCACTGCTTTTGGGTTTTGTAAACGTTGTGTATTGGATGTCATTCAGAGGGCTTTGTGAGCAGAATGGAGGAGCTCCCGCTGATTCCATTGTTGGCTGACTCTTGCTAACATCTATTTACGATTTAGAATGCATTAAAAAAAAAAAAAGAACAACCTTTTCTTGTCTTACATAAGGCTTGAGAATGACGGGGGGAAAAAAAATAATAATTAGGAGGCCTGTACATAAAGACATCATAGAATCCGTGTGTGAGTATAGTGTGGTGTACTTAGTGTCGGTGCTCACATTGATGGGAGGGACACGGTGTTATAAACATAACATGTGACGGGGGGAGAGAGAGAGAGGGGCTCTATCATTCTTCCACCATTCATCATGACCACACACACACACACACACACACACACACACACACACACACACACCCACACACACACACACACACACAGAGAGAGACGCGCACTCTCACACCCGGCCAACAAGTCCTCCCTGGTTTCCTTGGCATCCTTCTTCCCCTCCGGGCAGCATGAGCTCCGAGTGCAGCAGCTACCTCAACACCAACGGCGTGTTGGTGGACGCCTTCTTCTGCCCCAAAGCCGGAAGTGACGCCGCCGCCGGGTTCTGCTGCGGATTTAATGACCTGAAGTATTGCTGCGATGACCCCGACAGCTTCTACCCCGACGACTACGCGTACATGTGGTGGCTGAGGTGAGTTGGAAACTTTTTTTGTGTGTGTGTGTGAGTCGGATTCTTTGAAATGTTAGGGGATTTGCAAAATGTCCAGAATATGATGAGATGTACTCACATGATCAAGGAACACTAAGCAAATGAGCAAAAACCTTTTTTTTTTTTTTTTTTTTTTTTTAAGGTTTTCATAAATTTGACTGCTGAAATAATATAATATGCAATATTATATAATGTAAATGATCATTTATTGTCATTGCGGTATATATTATTAATAGTTAGCCACTCATCAGCCCAAGCTCATATGCTTAAGTTTTCTGCAAATAACTCAGCATACATTTGTTTTAAATTGAAATGAACCAATCTCTGCACTTTTTGACATCAAACGTGAATTTATTTTGAAGTATGTTTTATGGACAGACGGATAAATTGTTCATGATTTTGTGCAAAATAATAATAATAATAATAATAATAGATTTTATTTGTAAAAAAGCACTTTACATTGAGTAAACAACCTCAAAGTGCTACAGTGTATTAAAAATAATAATAAAATACAAATAAAAAGGTAATAAAAAAAATTAAAAAAATAAAAACTAGAACAGCCAAATAGCTAACACTAGTATGCATGTATCTTAAAAAAAAGGCTTTTTTTTAAAAAAAGAAGCGTTTTTAAGCCTTTTTTTAAAAGCATCCACAGTCTGGGGTGCCCTCAGGTGGTCAGGGAGAGCGTTCGCGTTCCACAGACTGGGAGCGGCGGAGCAGAGAGCCCGGTCTCCCATTGTTCGTAGCTTTGTCCTCGGAGCTTGGAGGAGGTTAGCCTGCCCGGAGCGGAGGTGTCGTGTGGAGGATTTGGGGGTGAGTAGTAAATAGCAGATTTAACATAGCTAGTGCAGTCGTAGCTCAACCTAGGATCTTAATTGATTCTAAGAACTCTTAACGCCCTGAGATCAGTTTTGACCATTGAAATTCCCAACCAATATTCTACAACACAGATACAACGTTGAAACAACATGTTTTTTTGACAATGTTTAATAAATGTTGGGTTCTGAAAATTATTTTATAATTGAAATTTGGTCATTTCCCAACCAATATTCTACAACTTAAATGCAACGTTGAAACAACATGCTTTTTGACAACGTTTAATCAATGTCGGGTTCTGACAATGATTTTTTCATTAAAATTTGGTCATTTCCCAACCGATATTCTACAACACAAATACAACGTTGAAACAACATGCTTTTCTGACAATGTTTAATCAATGTTGGGTTCTGACAATTTTTTTGAAATTGAAATTTGGTCATTTCTCAACCAATATTCTACAACAAAAATGCAAGGTTAAATCAAAGTACTTCTTGACAACGTTTATTCAATGTCAGGTTCAGACGTTGATTTGATCATTAAAATTTGCTAATTTCCCAAATAATATTCTACAACACAAATACAACGTTGAAACAACATGCTTTTTGACAACGTTTAATCAATGTTGGGTTCTGACGTTTATTGGACCATTGAGTGTTGGTCAATTCCCGACCAATATTCTACAACACAAATGCAAGGTTAAATCAAAGTACTTCTTGACAACGTTTATTCAATGTCAGGTTCAGACGTTGATTTGATCATTAAAATTTGCTAACTTCCCAAATAATATTCTACAACTTAAATACAACGTTGAAACAACATGCTTTTTGACAACGCTTATTCAATGTCAGGTTCAGAGGTTTATTTCATCATTGAAATTTGGTAATTTCCCAACCAATATTCTACAACACAAATACAATGTTGAAACAACATGCTTTTTGACAACGTTTAATCAATGTTGGGTTCTGACAATGATTTTATCATTGAAATTTAGTCATTTCCCAACCAAGATTCTACAACTTAAATACAACGTTGAAACAACATGCTTTTTGACAACGTTTATTCAATGTCAGGTTCAGAGGTTTATTTCATCATTGAAATTTGGTAATTTCCCAACCAATATTCTACAACACAAATACAACGTTGAAACAACATGCTTTTTGACAAGGTTTAATCAATGTTGGGTTCTGATGTTTATTCGACCATTGAGTGTTGGTCAATTCCCAACCAAGATTCTACAACTTAAATACAACGTTGAAACAACATGCTTTTTGACAACGTTTATTCAATGTAAGGTTCAGATGTTGATTTGATCATTGAAATTTGGTCATTTCCCAACCAATATTCTACTACACAAATACAACGTTGAAACAACATGCTTTTTGACAACGCTTATTAAATGTTGGGTTCTGACGTTTATTCGACCATTGAGTGTTGGTCAATTCCCAACCAATATTCTACAACAAAAATACAAGGTTAAATCAAAGTACTTCTTGACAACGTTTATTCAATGTCAGGTTCAGACGTTGATTTGATCATTAAAATTTGCTAACTTCCCAACTAATATTCTACAACACAAATACAACGTTGAAACAACATGCTTTTTGACAACGTTTATTCAATGTCAGGTTCAGAGGTTTATTTCATCATTGAAATTTGGTCATTTCCCAACCAATATTCTACAACACAAATACAATGTTGAAACAACATGCTTTTTGACAAGGTTTAATCAATGTTGGGTTCTGACAATGATTTTATCATTGAAATTTGGTCATTTCCCAACCAAGATTCTACAACTTAAATACAACTTTGAAACAACATGCTTTTTGACAACGTTTATTCAATGTCAGGTTCAGAGGTTTATTTCATCATTGAAATTTGGTCATTTCCCAACCATTTTTCTACGGCACAAATATAACGTTGAAACAACATGCTTTTTGACAACGTTTATTCAATGTCAGGTTCAGAGGTTTATTTCATCATTGAAATTTGGTCATTTCCCAACCATTTTTCTACGGCACAAATATAACGTTGAAACAACATGCTTTTTGACTATGTTTAATCAATGTTGGGTTGTGACGTTGATTTGACCATTGAGTTTAGGTCTTCTTTCAACCAATATTCTACAACACAAATTCAACGTTGAAACAACACGCTTTTTGACAACGTTTAATCAATGTTGGGTTCTGACGTTTATTCGACCATTGAATGTTGGTCAATTCCCAACCAATATTCTACAACAAAAATGCAAGGTTAAATCAAAGTACTTCTTCACAACGTTTATTCAATGTCAGGTTCAGACGTTGATTTGATCATTGAAATTTGCTAACTTCCCAACTAATATTCTACAACACAAATACAACATGCTTTTTGACAACGTTTATTCAATGTCAGGTTCAGAGGTTTATTTCATCATTGAAATTTGGTCATTTCCCAACCATTTTTCTACGGCACAAATATAACGTTGAAACAACATGCTTTTTGACTATGTTTAATCAATGTCGGGTTGTGACGTTGATTTGACCATTGAGTTTAGGTCTTCTTTCAACCAATATTCTACAACACAAATTCAACGTTGAAACAACACGCTTTTTGACAACGTTTAACCAATGTTGGGTTCCGACATTAATTTGACCATTGAATTTTGGTCATTTCCCAAATAATATTGTACAACACAAATACAACGTTGAAACAACATGCTTTTTGACGACGTTTAATCAATGTCGGGTCCTGACGTTGATTTGACCATTGAAATTTGGTCCTTTTCCAACCAATATTCTACGACACAAATACAGCTTGATGTTTATTCAATGTCAGGTCGTGACGTTGATTTAACATTGAAACTTGGTCATTTCATTGGACACCAACGTTGTCTCAATTTACAAGTACTATTTTGCAACTGTCAGGTTCAAACACTGATGACAAATTATAATCAGACAATCTGCGTTCCTTCCTCTTGTCCTCGGTTCCCCGTCAGTCGTCAGATCCCAGCCCGGGTGAAGAAAAAGCAGCTCCTCAATGGGAGATGTGGGTGCCATGGTCTTCTGATTTTACTCACCCGGCTGGAATCGTCAGACGTGTTGGAACCCGGCTCGAAGGATCAAGAAGATGTCAGGTTCAAACACTGATGACATCTAATAATCAGACAAGAAGCAAGGAATCATGCAGAGAAAGAGTTCAATTTAGCTCATGAGTAGACACATGTGGCTGTATTGTAGTTACACACTGCAGCTACTCACCTACTTTGAGGCGTCCGGTAAATTCGTGTTTTGAGATCGAGAAATTTCAGTAAGTCTGGATTTGTTTTTTCTACTGCTTTCCAGTCTTTACATTTTAACTCGTCTTTTGGACTAACCTTTGGTTTATTTGTCCCTTTTTGAGAATTTAGAGTGATCCGTCGTCCCCTACAGAGCCGAACTTATAAGGACTACTTTTTCTTTGTTGTAAGATAGTGGTTTAATTTATTATTGTGGTACACGTCGCTTCTGCTGGAGGTTTTTCCCCCAGTGGAGGTGTCTTGCCTAATGCGTCCACAATAACCCACTATTACTTCTCACAACTTTAGTATGGAGTGATAGCCTAGTGGCGATCACTCCCACACACTCTCACGTTCACACATTTTACACTCGTTTCGAAGTTACGAAGTTTCAGTTCTCACGGACTCCGGCGTCCTTCTGTGGCCTCTTCTGTTTTAGAATTTTCGGTCCTTAATTTGGCTTATTATCAATGTTGAGTTTTACGGAAGTTTCATTCTTTGCTGACTCCGCCGTCCTTCTGATTCTGGCGTCCTTCTGTGGCCTCTTCTGTTTTAGAATTTTCAGTCCTTAATTTGGCTTATTTTCAATGTTGAATTTTACGGAAGTTTCATTCTTTGCGGACTCAGCCGTCCTTCTGATTCTTAGGCCTTTTTACCTGTTAGAGCATAGGATTCACAGGGTTTGTCTATGCGTTGTAACCCTTAGTCACACGCTTTTTCTATGCGTCGTAACCCTTAGCTACACGCCTTTTCTATGCATCGTAACCCTTAGTTACATACTTTTTTATTTTTCTCTCTATGCGTCGTAACACTCAGTCACACTCAGATTCCTTTGTAATTCAAAACATACTCACTGAAATCTGCGTTCCTTCCTCTTGTCCTCGGTTCCCCGTCAGTCGTCAGATCCCAGCCCGGGTGAAGAAAAAGCAGCTCCTCAATGGGAGATGTGGGTGCCATTGTCTTCTGATTTTACTCACCCGGCTGGAATCGTCAGACGTGTTGGAACCCGGCTCGAAGGACCAAGAAGATGTCAGGTTCAAACACTGATGACATCTAATAATCAGACAAGAAGCAATGAATCATGCAGAGACAGAGTTCAATTTAGCTCATGAGGAGACACTTGGGCTGTATTCTAGTTACAGATCCAAACTACGTTCTAAAAATCAAGCCTGCGTGCCTCCTCTATTTATTAGGAATGGCCCTATTACATCACTGTCGCTGAGGGAAGGGGGTAATCTCGACAACTCCAGTTAGACACAATATATGATTATACAAATATGTTGACACTTGGTGCTATCGCCCAGTCTCTGCTTTGTCTGCGTCCCGGTACCCAACGTTCGGCCTTGGCAGTCAGCAGGCCGAGTCTGGACACAACACTGATAAAGAGGCTAGCAATCTTTTGGATTGCTAGCTCCGCACAAATACAAAAATACCACTTCAGCATGATTGACAATACTTTATAGCAATTGGCCCTTAAGTATGAAGTTATGATGTTTATATATACATCATTACTCTAACAGCAACGTTGTTTCAAAGTCAGTTCGAAAGGACATTTCACGTATGACCAACGTTGTATCAATGTCTTGGTCCAGCTGGGAAGTAATTTATTATCCTATCTCATCTTTTCTTCTCCTCAGCATCTGGGCTCTCGTTGGCCTGTCTTTTGCAGCCGTGGTCCTCCTTGCCTTCCTCGTCACCGTGTGTGTTCTTTGCTACCTTGTCATTGTCACCAAACCCAGTCGTCTTGACAACAACATCCTCTTGCGACCACCAGGTTTGTAGGCTCGCGGGCATTGTTCGCAATGTCACTCACATATTATTACCTCGTTTAATTGTCGTATATGTTGTCCCAATGCATTTCTCCCTTCTTTCCCCTGTAGCAACCCAAGGACGTACAGTGAACGATTCCTTTCGCTACGACCACTGAAGAGAATAATGAGAATGTCTGAAGTCCCTTTAAGCTCGGATATGCTTCTTCTGTGTGCGTTCACAGAAGGCGAGGGAGCCGGTGTGTCGAGAGCAACGTGCGTCTCCGGTCCACAGGGTTTCAGACAACACTTCATGAGCAGAAAGCTTCATTCTGACAACCAGTCCGCGGATCCGGAGCGCCTGTTCCAGAGATGCTTCACAGCGACCGCGACAAGTGTCGGAGTGGAGAGACCCTCATAATCACCAAAGGGCCTGTACATTCAACAAAAGACTGACTGGTTGAGGAGGGAACATCTTTTTTTGTTTTCATGTACGTGATTGTGTCTTATTATTGACATGCACCAAGCACAGAATATTTACAGTGGATGTATCAAAAAATGGATGTTTAACAATATTGTGCTGGTATCGGTGCAGAACTGCCCGTTTACTTTTGTGAACAGGATGTGAGTAATGTCGTCTTTGTAAAAGGCAGAATTGCTGAAGATAATTTTGTGTGGGTGGAACTACTGATGCCTTGCCCTTGCGCGCTTTCTTTGTCAACATTCACTCAGAATTCAAACTCAAGGTAAAACGCCATTGTGCCAAAGGCCCCCGAATGTTCGCCGGTAGACCAAGGTGTTGGACTAGCGAGCTAAATCTGTCGTGCGTCTTAGCCATTTAGGCCTAGTGGTTAGAGTGTCCGCCCTGAGATCTGTAGGTCGTGAGTTCAAACCCCGGCCGAGTCATACCAAAGACTATAAAAAATGGGACCCATTATCTCCCTGCTTGGCACTCAGCATCAAGGGTTGGAATTGGGGGTTTGTGGGGGGGGTTGTGCCAGGACCGGCCTCGAAGACAGCGACGGGTGAGTAGATGGCCCAGGTGGGCCTTGTTATCTAATCACCTGTCGTCTTTATTAGCAGCAGCCGGAATGAGACACGCTGTTGGAGTTGGTGGTGCTGCTGAGCGGACGCAGGAGAGAAAGACAGTTTGCTGGAAAGCCAAAGCCTCTGCACATTGATGGAAATAAAACGGTGTTATGCCCTGAATTCCGGGCTCTCCTGGCAGTGTGTGGTGGTCCGAAGAACCCACTGGAGGGCAACCTCTAAATTTGGCGCCCCACAAACCGGACCAACGTGTCTCAATCCGGCTGCTGCTAATAAAGGCGACATGTGATTAGATAACAAGGCCCACCTGGGCCATCTACTCACCCGTCGCTGTCTTCGAGGCCGGTCCTGGCACACCCCGTTCCGCGGCACGCCCCCCTCCACGGGGTTAAATCACCAAAAATGATTCCCGGGCGCGGCCACCGCTGCCGCCCACTGCTCCCCTCACCTCCCAGAGAGTGAACAAGGGGATGGGTCGAATGCAGAGGACAAATTTCACCACACCTAGTGTGTGTGACAATCATTGGTACTTTCACTTTAACTTGAACTGTTTAGGGCTGCTGAGAACTGGGCTAGTTAGCGCAACACGGCTAACGCCAGCAAGCGTGTCCACGGCGTCTAAAGTTACAAAGCAACTCCGCTCGAACTGGCCCATATTTTGGGGCCCTCTACTGAGCGTCATAGTTTAGTGCACAGGTATCCAACTCAAGGCCCTTGTTTTCAGCAGGCTGCATGGCAAAATGAATAGCGGCAGATCCACTAAGGAATGGGACCGTGGAAGTACACTCGTGTACTTCCAAGTTGTTCCAAATTGAACTTTATTATCTGCTCAATTCTTGTTTTCAAAGGCAAATAAATGGATTATTTTTCAAATACCAAACTATAGTTTATAACTCGTATTTGAAATAAAAGTTAGAATTTCCGATCCATCCAAAGTCAAAATTGTAAAAAGAAAACATTAAAGTAGGGATGGGATTCATATGGCCCCATTCCTGGGTGGATCTGGTCTGACAGGAAGAGGGGGATGGGGGTGTATTAGTTTTGCAATGCAGTCTGCTGAAAATTATGGAAAGCGCCACTCTACATAGCAACTGACGCGGTGGTCAAAGTTGGAATCGCCGCAAAACACATTTTAGGATTATTCAACATAAAGTGGATTCGTCACGTTTCATGTGTCAGGTAAACCGCGCCGAATGGGGCCGTATGAGTACTTTAGAGTTGGAATACTTCAGCATGTACAGTAACTGTTAGGTGTGTAAAAAAAATAAAATAAGAAAAATAAAAAAAAAATAAAAAAAAATCGAGTTTCGAATTAATGCCGTTTTTAATTTGCAACGGTTCTTTAAAAAAAATAAAAATCGATTTTTATTTGTATTTATTTTATTTTTTAATCTGTCCTGTCCAACCACTCAGGCAAATCATATTGTTGATGTAGAGCAGGGGTGTCCAAAGTGCGGCCCGGGGGCCATTTGCGGCCCGCAGCTAATTGTTTACCGGCCCCCCACACATTCTGGAAATACTATTGTAAAAATAAAAAAGAACATTAAAAAAAGTTGAATGAGGTGAAATCTAACGAGAAAAAGTTGATAATAATAATAATAATAATGACAAAAAATCCATGTTATAATGAATTATTTTCAGGGCTCCAATTACTTCAAATATTTCACTTTAAAATGTTTTATGTGGTAAATATTGCATATATTGTGTAGTAGCCATATAAAAACATCAAAGTTTTCTTTGACAAAAGCGCATAAAACAAACAAAATAATAGTTCCAGCATAAAATGGACAGATATATCTGAAGTTGACCTCGTAACTTAAGTGTTGAAAGTCAAAGAAAAACCTAATAAAAATGTATCACTTTATGAGTGGGGCACCTTTTGGAACCCAAATATATTTAGTGATTTTTTTATTTATCTTTTCACTGTGATGACTCAAAAATATGAAATAATTAAAATCAATGGTGTCCTGCATTATTGATCTTTTAGGGCTCTAAGTACCAAATACTGCATATTTCAGTTTTACTATAAAAAAAAACTAAGTTGTTTTTGACAGAAAAGCCATAATACATTTTTTTTTAATTTGTATTACTTTATATCAACTTGAAGTTGCTATAGAGCAGGGGTCACCAACGCGGTGCCCGCGGGCACCAGGTAGCCCGTAAGGACCAGATGAGTAGCCCGCTGGCCTGTTCTAAAAATAGCTCAAATAGCAGCACTTACCAGTGAGCTGCCTTTATTTTTTTAATTGTATTTATTTACTAGCAAGCTGGTCTCGCTTTGCCCGACATTTTTAATTCTAAGAGAGACAAAACTCAAATAGAATTTGAAAATCCAAGAAAATATTTTAAAGACTTGGTCTTCACTTGTTTAAATAAATTCATTAATTTTTTTACTTTGCTTCTTATAACTTTCAGAAAGACAATTTTAGAGAAAAAATACAACCTTAAAAATGATTTTAGGATTTTTAAACACATATACCTTTTTACCTTTTAAATTCCTTCCTCTTCTTTCCTGACAATTTAAATCAATGTTCAAGTAAATTTATTGTTTTTATTGTAAAGAATAATAAATACATTTTAATTCAATTCTTCATTTTAGCTTCTGTTTTTTCGACGAAGAATATTTGTGAAACATGTCTTCAAACTTATTATGATTAAAATTCAAAAAAATTATTCTGGCAAATCTAGAAAATCTGTAGAATCAAATTTAAATCTTATTTCAAAGTCTTTTGAATTTCTTTTAAAATTTTTGTTCTGGAAAATCTAGAAGAAATAATGATTTGTCTTTGTTAGAAATATAGCTTGGTCCAATTTGTTATGTATTCTAACAAAGTGCAGATTGTATTTTAACCTATTTAAAACATGTCATCAAAATTCTAAAATTAATCTTAATCAGGAAAAATGACTAATGATGTTCCATAAATTATTTTTTTAATTTTTTCAAAAACATTCGAATTAGCTAGTTTTTCTCTTCTTCTTTTTTCGGTTGAATTTTGAATTTTAAAGAGTCGAAATTGAAGATAAACTATGTTTCAAAATGTAATTGTCATTTTTTTCATGTTTTCTCCTCTTTTAAACCGTTCAATTAAGTGTAAATATCATTAATTATTAATAATAACATAGAGTTAAAGGTAAATTGAGCAAATCGGCTATTTCTGGCAATTTATTGAAGTGTGTATCAAACTGGTAGCCCTTCGCATTAATCACTACCCAAGAAGTAGCTCTTGCTTTCAAAAAGGTTGGTGACCCCTGTTTTATATCAACTTGAAGTTGCTATAGAGATTTACTGAAAGCGTTAAATAATTTAAAAATAATAATAATCTGACTTATTTTTAACATTTTAATGACTGAGACCCTTTATGGTCCCCGGGACCCCTAAAGGTAAAATAAATAAAAAAATGCATATATTTTGTTATGGTTTGAAAATGAAAAATATCAAAATGGCCCCCACATGTTTTAATTTTTCTGTGTGCGGCCCTCAGTGGAAAAAGTTTGGACACCCCTGATGTAGATGATCTATTTCTGCTGTACACATTTACTTTAGAAAAGACAAGTGTTGGGTACTTCTCCTGTTGCCTTATTTGTATTTGACTTTATTACACGTTTGGGTAGAATTTTTTTAAAAAAATTTTTAAACCTGTTTTCTTTTAAATAATATAGAACTTGATCATACCTATTTTATGGAGGAATGTAGTTCGTCATAGAACTGGCACCCGATCTATTAAAAAAGTATTGATTTTAAATCGAGATTTGAATTGAGACTCGATTCTGAATCGAATCGTTACCCCCCTAAGACCCACAGCCCTAGTAAGTGTGTAGAGTAGTTAGTACCAGCCCAAAAGTTCTCTTTAGGTTCCATGCTGCAGTTTTGAAGCCACATCGTTGACCTTTTTGCTCAGGGACTGAATGTTAAGTACAGATTTTCTGTAAAGCCAGAACAAAAAGTGACCACAGGATGTTTACGCGGTCCTGGGAACCAAACACTTTCTAATCAATTCTGTCAATTCTGCTTTTAATTGTGCTTTTTATCTGCTTTGTCATTCATTTAGAAACAGATACCATGTACTTCACACTGTGTGTATTCAATACACGGGACAAACACACCACATGTACTGACTACACCCGGTGTTCCAGCAAATCTATACTCCAGACCTGGGCAAATTAAGGACCGGGGGCCACATGCGGCTTCTCAATCTGGCCCGCCGGACATTCCCAAATATTTGTTTTAGTTTTTTAAGATGGAAACTCTAGCTGGCATTATGATGTGCAATGATGTTTTCAAATGACCGTAAGTCCTGAACTATACAAAGTATTTCAATGGTTTGTGTCAGGTTCCAACACTGATGACATCTATTAAACAAGACAAGAAGCAAAGAATCCAACTCAATTGAGGAGAAACGTGTGTCACCCATGCTCTGGCGAAAGATTGTACGCCACCTCTTTTTATTTGGATTTTCCCTGTTGACATAACAACAGCTGTTTCTAAAGGAATGGGGAGTATGTAATCAGTCATTGTTTTCGGTCACATTACCACAAAATAAAAAGATGCCTCGGGCTTGGGCTAGTCCTGGATTCAGCTTGAGCAGGTCTTCGATGACAATAGATAACCCCCTCCCGTATCCTCCCATCGTACACAATGGAATTTTCCAAGCCTTTGCTTGGTGCAACAAAGACAACCTCTTGTCTGTTCATTGGGAAGTTTAGAGAACGGAAAGTTTGTTGATAATTTACATACAATTTTTCTGACAGTAGGAATCTGCGCTTTTGCATGATATACTAGTTACTGTGGTAATCTAATTAGTTAATATCGTAATCTACGTCACAGCAACTCGGACGAGGGTGGGTGGGGAGTGTTTCCAGATTTTTACAACAAAGTTCTAAAGCTTAGTGATGTACCAGATGTATCAGATTGTAGGTGGATTTGTTTTGTTCACCCTTTGCGTTCATATTTCGCTGTTTGTTGCATTTTCGTTGCGTTTCGCTTGATTGTAAAACATGCCAATCGAGAGGGTGTGTGACGTTCATATGTTGTCAATATTCACCGTTTTAATATTTATTTTCATGTACATTCCTGGTGTCTCATTCAGTACAAACATTTAAAATTCCATTTTTTTTTTTTTTTAGCTGTCTGTCATAAAGTTTTTAGCATTCAATTAGACATTATTAGGAGGTTTTGTATTAGTGTTCCTGAAAATCTGATATACCGGCCCCCAGACACACTTTTTTTCTCTAAATGGGGCCCCCCCCCGAGTCATAATAATTGCCCAGGCCTGCCATAGACCACCTCAAGATATGCAATGAAAATGTGTGGATTTTCCAACTCTGTATAGATGTGTTAGTACTATGCAGTTTTTTTGACAACACCCGGATCATAAAAAGGCAAAAACTACACCTGAAATGGCCAACAATCGCCACAATGACGACGTAACGCATGAACCAATTTGCGCTACATACACTACCGTTCAAAAGTTTGGGGTCACATTGAAATGTGCTTATTTTTGAAGGAAAAGCACTGTACTTTTCAATGAAGAAAACTTTAAACTAGTCTTAACTTTAAAGAAATACACTCGGGCACCAGGTAGCCCGTAAGGACCAGATGAGTAGCCCGCTGGCCTGTTCTAAAAATAGCTCAAATAGCAGCACTTACCAGTGAGCTGCCTCTATTTTTTAAATTGTATTTATTTACTAGCAAGCTGGTCTCGCTTTGCCCGACATTTTAATTCTAAGAGAGACAAAACTCAAATAGAATTTGAAAATCCAAGAAAATATTTTAAAGACTTGGTCTTCACTTGTTTAAATAAATTCATTAATTTTTTGACTTTGCTTCTTATAACTTTCAGAAAGACAATTTTAGAGAAAAAAATACAACTTTAAAAATGATTTTAGGATTTTTAAACACCTATACCTTTTTACCTTTTAAATTCCTTCCTCTTCTTTCCTGACAATTTAAATCAATGTTCAAGTAAATTTATTTTTTTTATTGTAAAGAATAATACATACATTTTAATTTAATTCTTCATTTTAGCTTCTGTTTTGTCGACGAAGAATAGTTGTGAAATATTTCTTCAAACTTATTATGATTAAAATTCAAAAAAAATATTCTGGCATATCTAGAAAATCTGTAGGATCAAATTTAAATCTTATTTCAAAGTCTTCTGAATTTCTTTTAAAAACTTTGTTCTGGAAAATCTAGAAGAAATAATGATTTGTCTTTGTTAGAAATATAGCTTGGTCCAATTTGTTATATATTCTAACAAAGTGCAGATTGGATTTTAACCTATTTAAAACATGTCATCAAAATTCTAAAATTAATCTTAATCAGGAAAAATTACTAATGATGTTCCATAAATTCTTTTTTTAATTTTTTAAAAAACATTCGAATTAGCTAGTTTTTCTCTTCTTTTTTTTTCGGTTGAATTTTGAATTTTAAAGAGTCGAAATTGAAGATAAACTATGTTTCAAAATTTAATTGTCATTTTTTTCGTGTTTTCTCCTCTTTTAAACCGTTCAATTAAGTGTAAATATCATTAATTATTAATAATAACATAGAGTTAAAGGTAAATTGAGCAAATTGGCTATTTCTGGCAATTTATTGAAGTGTGTATCAAACTGGTAGCCCTTCGCATTAATCACTACCCAAGAAGTAGCTCTTGCTTTCAAAAAGGTTGGTGACCCCTGCTCTATACATTGCTAATGTGGTAAATGACTATTCTAGCTGCAAATGTCTGGTTTTTGGTGCAATATCTACATAGGTCCATTTCCAGCAACTATCACTCCAGTGTTCTAATGGTACAATGTGTTTGCTCATTGGCTCAGAAGGGTAATTGATGATTAGAAAACCCTTGTGCAATCATGTTCACACATCTGAAAACACTTTAGCTCGTTACAGAAGCTACAAAACTGACCTTCCTTTGAGCAGATTGAGTTTCTGGAGCATCACATTTGTGGGGTCAATTAAACGCTCAAAATGGCCAGAAATAGATGAACTTTCATCTGAAACTCGACAGTCTATTCTTGTTCTTAGAAATTAAGGTTATTCCACAAAATTGTTTGGGTGATCCCAAACTTTTGAACGGTAGTGTACATCCTGTACATACTGTACATACTGTACGTCATGCAGCTGTGTTATTGTGGACATGTGTCAACGATCCGTCTTGAATCAGAATGTGTCTGCTTTTGTAACCTAAAACTGAACTCGGTTTTTCAATTAATTGTATTTGTGTTGTCACAGCAACCCACTTCACATTCTAATTTATATTAATTAAGGTTTCCTCATTTTCGACATGAACGTTCCAGATTGAAAAGAAAACACGTCGAATGTCAGTCGTTTGTCTGCAACAAAAGATTAAATAATACATCTCGAAAGTTAATGAAGAATTTAGTCATGTTTTTCATGGGAACTCTCGTGGGTAGAACGTGGGCTTCCCAGGTAGAAGATATGTAAATGATTAGGATAATGAGAGAATGAAATAATTACAGCATATGTATTATTTGGATGTGTCTGTATACCAAATGAACCAATTACAGAAATATATATATATATATATATATATATATATATATATATATATATATATATATATATATATATATATATATATATATATATATATATATATATATATATATATATATATATATATATATATATATATATATATATATATGTATGTATGTGTGGGGAAAAAATCACAAGACTATTTCATCTCTACAGGCCTGTTTCAGGAGATTTTTGTAAAAAAAAAAAAAAATCTCCTGAGGATTGAGGAAACCCCTCATGAAACAGGCCTGTAGAGATGAAATAGTCTTGTGATTTTTTCCCCACACATACATATTACGCTCTACCACGGTATTGAGCACTATTTTTTTGGATAATCTAATTAAGACATATATATATATATATATATATATATATATATATATATATATATATATATATATATATATATATATATATATATATATATATATATATATGAATTTTGAATTTTAAAGAGTCGAAATTTAAGATAAACTATGTTTCAAAATTTAATTGTCATTTTTTTCGTGTTTTCTCCTCTTTTAAACCGTTCGATTAAGTGTAAATATCATTAATTATTAATAATAACACAGAGTTAAAGGTAAATTGAGCAAATTGGCTATTTCTGGCAATTTATTGAAGTGTGTATCAAACTGGTAGCCCTTCGCATTAATCACTACCCAAGAAGTAGCTCTTGCTTTCAAAAAGGTTGCTGACCCCTGCTCTATACATTAGGCCACTGAGTAGGTTTAAATCAGTACTCGTTAAACAGTAGCAGTTAAATAGCATATTTTATGAAAATCAACTCAAAAAATGTCAATACAAACATTCTAGTTTATTGCCACTGCCAGGGTATTTAAAGGCCTACTGAAAGCCACTACTAGCGACCACGCAGTCTGATAGTTTATATATTAATGATGAAATCTTAACATTGCAACACATGCCAATACGGCCGGGTTAACTTATAAAGTGACATTTTAAATTTCCCGCTAAACTTCCCGGTTGAAAAGGTCTATGTATGATGACGTATGCGTGTGACGTCACAGAGTGAACGGAAGTATTCCGACCCCATTGGATCCAGTACAAAAAAGCTCTGTTTTCACCACATAATTCCACAGTATTCTGGACATCTGTGTTGGTGAATCTTTTGCAATTTGTTTAATGAACAATGAAGACTGCAAAGAAGAAAGTTGTAGGTGGGATCGGTGTATTAGCGGCTGGCTGCAGCAACACAACCAGGAGGACTTTGAGATGGATAGCAGACGCGCTAACCGCCGACCTCACCTTGACTTCCTCCGTCTCCGGGCCGCCGACCGCATCTATGATCGGGTGAAGTCCTCCGTCGCTCCGTCGATCGCTGGAACGCAGGTGAGCACGGGTGTTGATGAGCAGATGAGGGCTGGCTGGCGTACGTGGATAGCTAATGTTTTTAGCATAGCTCTGTGAAGTCCCGTTATACTAAGTTAGCTTCAATGGCGTCGTTAGCAACAGCATTGTTAAGCTTCGCCAGGCTGGAAAGCATTAACCGTGTACTTACATGTCCATGGTTTAATAGTATTGTTGATTTTCTATCTATCCTTCCAGTCAGGGGTTTATTTCTTTTGTTTCTATCTGCATTTAAGCACGATGCTATCACGTTAGCTCCGTAGCTAAAGAGCTTCGCCGATGTATTGTCGTGGAGATAAAAGTCACTGTGAATGTCCATTTCGCGTTCTCGACTCTCATTTTCAAGAGGATATAGTATCCCAGGTGGTTTAAAATACAAATCCGTGATCCACAATAGAAAAAGGAGAAAGTGTGGAATCCAATGAGCCAGCTTGTACCTAAGTTACGGTCAGAGCGAAAAAAGATACGTCCTGCACTGCACTCTAGTCCTTCACTCTCACGTTCCTCATCCACAAATCTTTCATCCTCGCTCAAATTAATGGGGTAATCATCGCTTTCTCGGTCCGAATCTCTCTCGCTGCTGGTGTAAACAATGGGGAAAATGTGAGGAGCCTTTCAACCTGTGCAACACGCTACTTCCGCTACAGGCAAGGCTTTTTTTATCAGCGACCAAAAGTTGCGAACTTTATCGTCGATGTTCTCTACTAAATCCTTTCAGCAAAAATATGGCAATATCGCGAAATGATCAAGTATGACACATAGAATGGATCTGCTATCCCCGTTTAAATAAAAAAAATCATTTCAGTAGGCCTTTAATTTATCCTGTTTGTTATGGGAAATAAATATCATCTACATACAAATCCCTGAGCCACAATCATAACATCCAAACAGGCAATTTCTGAGGTAACAGCAGAAACATTTTCCTCTAATTTTCCTTTCCATAATGCCTCTCCTCTGTTTCCATTATAGACAGAACATGTGAATGCAGCACCCACTTTTCATCAATTTGATGCACTGTAACTCCGAGGTAATTATGCTTACCTATTGATGTCCAGTAGTCCCCACTGAGAGCAACTACAGCTGCACGGTGTAAACTTGTCACTTTTACAGTCCTCTCCTTTTCATACAACTCGTGTAATCTTCGTGCGATGGTGCGTCTTGATGGCGGCTCATACGTGCTGTCACTTGTTGCATCCTCGGTACAGAGCCCACATACGGGCAAGGAAAAACTCACCCCAGTGGGACGACGGTGAATGACTATGAGAAACCTTGGAGAGGACCGCATATGTGGGTAACCCCCCACCCCCCTCTGGGGGGGGGGGGGGTGTTTTTACACACATCAGTGTGTAAAAGATATCGCCACATGGGCTCAGGAACACTTCAGAAAGCCACTGTCAGTAACTACAGTTGGTCGCTACATCTGTAAGTGAAAACCGCTTATCAACAACACCCAGAAACGCCGTCGGCTTCGCTGGGCCTGAGCTCATCTAAGATGGACTGATACAAAGTGGAAAAGTGTTCTGTGGTCTGACGAGTCCACATTTCAAATTGTTTTTGGAAACTGTGGACGTCGTGTCCTCCGGACCAAAGAGGAAAAGAACCATCCGGATTGTTCTAGGCGCAAAGTGTAGAAGGCAGCATGTGTGATGGTATGGGGGTGTATTAGTGGCCAAGACATGGGTAACTTACACATCTGTGAAGGCACCATTAATGCTGAAAGGCACATACAGCTTTTGGAGCAACATATGTTGCCATCCAAGCAACGTTACCATGGACGCCCCTGCTTATTTCAGCAAGACAATGCCAAGCCACGTGTTACATCAACGTGGCTTCATAGTAAAAGAGTGCGGGTACTAGACTGGCCTGCCTGTAGTCCAGACCTGTCTCCCATTGAAAATGTGTGGCACCTAAAATAGCACAAGGGAGACCCCCGGACTGTTGAACAACTTAAGCTGTACATCAAGCAAGAATGGGAAAGAATTCCACCTGAGAAGCTTCAAAAATGTGTCTCCTCAGTTCCCAAACCTTTACTGAGTGTTGTTAAAAGGAAAGGCCATGTAACACAGTGGTGAACATGCCCTTTCCCAACTACTTTGGCACGTGTTGCAGCCATGAAATTCTAAGTTAATTATTATTTGTATTCCGTTTATATTTACATCTAACACAATTTCCCAACTCATATGGAAACGGGGTTTGTATATATATATATATATATATATATATATATATATATATATATATATATATATATATATATATATATATATATATATACACACACACACACACACACACAGACACAGACACACACACACACGCACACACACACACACACACACACACAGACACAGACACACACACACACACACACAGACACAGACACACACACACACACACACACACACACACACACACACTCAGACACAAACACAGACACCAGCTCCCAGACTCATTTTGCCGACAGTAACCTGGTGACCAGCCCTGGGCAATTATTTCGCTTCGCAGGCCACATTGATCGGTAAAAGTTTGAGAAAGTGTTTCTCATGCAATGTGGCATGCGAGTCAAAATAATTGCCCAGGTTTTATGGTCTAGAATCTAGGGGTCTATCCCATCCCATCAGGCTACGGTTTACTTACCTGCACCAGTGCAGATTTGGGCCTATTTTGAAAGGTTTAAAGGCAACTGTATAAGCGCTCATGAAAAAAATGTAAACTATTTAAACTATTCAACATCACCAAGGTGTCACTGCTCGCTACGACCTCACTTTATTTGGAGAACAAAAGATTGAGACAGATAGAGAAAAAAAGATTGGAGGAACATCTTGTCTTTACATCTGAGGGGTCCACAAATTAAGCATTAATCGGTGAAAGACCATCCATCTTCTTCCACTTTTCGAGGTCGATTCGCGTAGGCTTCAACATAAGCAGCGAAGCCCAGACTTCCTTCTCTCCAGCTCCTCCTGGTGGATCTCGAGGCGTTCCCTGGCCAACTGTGAAACATAGTCTCCCCCAAAATGTCCTGGGTCTTCCCCGTGGCCTCCTACCAGTCGGATGACCCTTTGATACCTCCCCATGGAGGCGTCTGGGGGTCATCCTGACCAAATGCTCGAACCACCTAATTTGGCTCCTCTTGGTTGACAGAGGTTCTCATCCTATCTCTAAGAGAGAGCTCCGCCCCCTGACGGAGGAAACTAATTTCAGTTGCTTGTACCCGTGATCTTGTTCTTACGGTGATAACCCAAAGCTCATGACCATAGGTGAGGATGGGAACGTAGATTGACCGGTAAATTAAGAGCTTTGCCTTCCGGCTTAGCTCCTTCTTCACAACGACGGATGGATACAGAGTCCCGCATCACTGCAGATGCCGCACCAATACGCCTGTCGATCGCACGATCCACTCTTCCCTCACTCGTGAACAAGACTCTGATGTACTTAAACTCCTTCACTTGGGGAAAGGTCTCCTCCCCAACCCGGAGATGGCACTCCACCCTTTTCTGGGCAAGGACCATGGACTCGGACTTGGAGGTGCTGATTCTCATCCCAGTCGTTTCACACTCGACTGCGGACCGATCTAGTGAGAGCTGAAGATCCTGGTCAGATGAAGCCATGAGCCACCAAACCGGATCCCATCAACGTCCTGAGTGAGCCTAGAATTTCTGTCCATAAAAGTTATGAACAGAACCGGTGACAAAGGGCAGCCGTGGTGGAGTCCAACCCTAACTGAAAACGTGTCCGACCTACCTAATGCGGACCAAGCTTTCCCGAGGGACACAGTCGAATGCCTTCTCCAAGTTCAGAAAGCACATGTAGACTGGTTGGGCAAACTCCCATGCACCCTCGAGGATCTTGCCGAGACTACAGAGCTGGTCCACAGTTCCACGACCAGAACGAAAACCACAATACTCTTCCTGGATCTGAGGTTTGACTATCCGGTGTAGACTCCTCTCCACTACACCTGCATGAACCTTACAGAGAAGGCTGAGGAGTGTTATCGCCGTTGCATTCACGTGTGTGTGCGTACAGAAGCCGCACATATCTTGTGACTGGGCCGGCACGTTGTTAGAATAGATGAAAAGCGGACGTGACGACAGCTCGAAAAGGACGTTAAAGGCAGTGCCTTTAAGACACGGCCCCAAGACTGTGGTCCGGGTGGACTACGAGATATAATGACTGATGAACACCTTTGTTCGATAATGAAGGTTGCCTCAGCTCAAAGCCTGAGCCCCGACATTAATGAACTAGCATCCAAGAAAAGATGGCAGGTATCTGGCTTGGGCACATCAGATTAGATCAGTGTGTTGCAAACTGAGCAGTTTAAAGTCCTGAATGGTTGGTTTATTCATTGTTATTTTATTTTCAAATGTATTAGCCTGTGGAAAAAGTAATGTTGATATTTACCTCAGAAGGCTGCAAATAGAAAAGAGGCATTACATTTTTATTTAAATTGTATTTTATATATCATTGATATTTTTTAAAATTATTATTATTATTATTATTTGAAACTCGATTTTGTATGTCACTATAAAGTTATATAAGCCTTGCTTGTTCAATATTCAATGCAAAACTTGTTTGGGTCCCTATTAAAAGGTTAATTTGTTCAACCTTGGCCCGCGGCTTTGTTCAGTTTTACATTTTGGCCCACTCTGTATTTGAGTTTGACACCCCTGCACTATGGACTGGACTCTCACAATATTATGTCAGATCCACTATGGACTGGACTCTCACTATTATGTTAGATCCACTATGGACTGGACTCTCACTATTATGTTAGATCCACTATGGACTGGACTCTCACACTATTATGTTAGATCCACTATGGACTGGACTCTCACTATTATGTTAGATCCACTATGGACTGGACTCTCACTATTATATTAGATCCACTATGGACTGGACTCTCACTATTATGTTAGATCCACTATGGACTGGACTCTCACAATATTATGTCAGATCCACTATAGACTGGACTCTCACTATTATGTTAGATCCACTATGGACTGGACTCTCACGATATTATGTTAGATCCACTATGGACTGGACTCTCACTATTATGTTAGATCCACTATGGACTGGACTCTCACAATATTATGTCAGATCCACTATAGACTGGACTCTCACTATTATGTTAGATCCACTATGGACTGGACTCTCACAATATTATGTCAGATCCACTATAGACTGGACTCTCACTATTATGTTAGATCCACTATGGACTGGACTCTCACTATTATATTAGATCCACTATGGACTGGACTCTCACTATTATGTTAGATCCACTATGGACTGGACTCTCACTATTATGTTAGATCCACTATGGACTGGACTCTCACTATTATGTTAGATCCACTATAGACTGGACTCTCACTATTATGTTAGATCCACTATGGACTGGACTCTCACTATTATGTTGAATCCACTATGGACTGGACTCTCACTATTATGTTAGATCCACTATGGACTGGACTCTCACACTATTATATTAGACCCACTATGGAATGGACTCTCACAATATTATGTTAAATCCACTATAGACTGGACTCTCACAATATTATGTTAGATCCACTATGGACTGGACTGGTTGAGTGTTTTCTTGCCCTGCTGTGGGATCTGAGCCGAGGATGTGGTTGTGGCTTGTGCAGCCCTTTGAGACACTCGTGATTTAGGGCTATATAAGTAAACATTGATTGATTGCATTGATTGATAAAGACATCAATTACAGACACTGTTCGGAAACAATTCCGGTATGTAAATAAACATTTACGAAATATTTCAATGTAAATATCTTCACTTCACAACACGGCGTTACATATCTGCGGCTTGTCGTCAGTCTGGTGCGGCTAATCTATGAAAAAAAAAATTACCGGTTTATTACCTGTAATTATTATCGTTTGACAAAGTGTTTTCACATTGACCTTGTTACTTTCCCTCTCACCAGTTGTCATGGCAACAGCGTACCTGGCTGCAATCACTGTCCCTTTTTTAATCCGATCACTTGCATCACTGCTGCTATTTTGTTTTAATTGCTGCTTTGTTTATTGTACTAAGCCTTTTACCGCCTTTCTACGATTCATACTTTCTATTTTTGTTTTACCTCGACTTAGTTCCATTGTTTTTTTGTTGTTAAATAATAAATACTTTTGTGACCGTCACCGACGTCTCGCTCTGTTTCTTAGATCCAGTGTAACTGTTAGAATAATTTGATCTAAGTTATCATGAAAACTTTGTGTTGAAATGAGTTCCCGGCGATAAGACCAAAAGCTGTCTTGAACCTACCAAGAATAAGGCTTGTAAAACTCCACTGTGTAGGGGGGGAAGCAAAATGAAGGTGTTCTGTTTCTCTCATGTATTGTAATCCACAGAAAGATATTGTCTGACCCAAGAACTACAAAAGCGAAGAGGAAGTAGGACCAGACTTCCCCCAGGCACCGCTTCTTTGAACTGTTTTACGACCTTTTCTGTGAACTGTTTACGACATTTTCTTTTGAACTGTTCTGTAACCAAAGGCAACGGTGTTTACGACCCACGTCCCTTTGGAAGCAGCTGTTGCCATGTGGTCAGGGAAAGTCCAAATAAAGGAGGAGGCGTACAATCTTTCGCCAGAGCGTGCTGAGACACTGTGCAAGGGTACAGTGTCCAGGCGTCTCACACATATTTCTGTAAAATATACACATCATTCTGTAGCTGTCAGAAGGGCAAACAATTCCGAATAATATCGTAAACTTGATACAGCATTTAAGTATGTCCTTTGTGGGTTAATATATAAAACATAACAAAAATATTGTTGGCGATGATGTTACCAACGTTTAGAATTGACATGCAATTAATCTGTTCTGGACTCAAAAAAACAGGTCTAATAGTACCATAGACAATTCAAAAATATACCCATTTACTAGGCCTGATGGGTAATATGTTTGACGCACTTTAGTTGCTTGAGGGACATGGATAGAAAATGGATGGATGGCTAGATATTTCTGATGGATGACAAGACTTTAAGGAGGTTGTCAAGGAAGTGAACAAGGTAGGAATGGAAAATAATGTTGGCGAGAATAAAACTTCTTCAGAGAAATTATTGAAATTATTGCACTTTTCTACCTTCAAGGTACTCAAAGCGCTTTGACACTATTTCCACATTCACCCATTCACACACACATTCACCCACTGATGGCGGGAGCTGCCATGCAAGGCCCTAACCAGGACCCATCAGGAGCAAGGGGGAAGTGTCTTGCTCAAGGACACAACGGACGCCAATATTTGGACAAAAATCTAATTTTATTGTCAGAATGTGATTCGGGATTTATTTAAAAAAAATGTTTTCGGCCACTTGAATGCACAACATTTATTTGCTCAAAACTTGGTATCGGTTTATCTAATTAGTCCTTGAGCCGAGAAAAGTCGCCAGCAAAGAAAATTGACGGACCGGAGGCGGAACGATGTGAAGCGGTGTTTTCCAAATTGCCGTACGCGTCCTACTCGGGCTCCATCTGGTAGTACGCCAAAGAACTGTTAAATTTAGGAGTCCTCAAAGTTTGTGTGGGACGTGCACAGACTCATTATATAGGCACTAATTTCCAATTCACGGTCTAAATAATCAAAAACCAAGACAGAACGTTAAAATATGTGATACAAAAACACACAATTTGCCCATTGAACTTACAGAAAATGTCTAATAGTACCATACACAATTCAAAAATAGATCCATTTACTAGGCCTGATGGGTAATATGCTGTGGAAAGGGAGTGTGATCAGCGCGCTTGTAGGAGTAAAGGTCACCGCCCCTGTCCATGGTGCTGAAAACCGAGCGCCATCAGACGGGGGCGTGGCATGTGCTGACGGCGAGACACAGCTGGCAGATGATTAGATTGCGCAGGTGGTACGTGTTAATCTAATCGTCTGTTGTCTTTAACAGTGAGCAACTTGGTGCAGGATGAGGAGGAGGACTGGTGAGACTGAAAAGTCTGGACAAACATACGAGTGAAAACTGGAAAAAAACATGAAACTTTTGTTTAACTCTGCACAACTGGCTTCCAGAGTGTATATCCGTGAGTCTGTGAGTACGCAAAGCTTACATATGCAAAACACTTTGACATGTTTGACACATTTTAGTTGCTTGAGGGATGGAAAATAGATGGATGACTAGATATTTCTGATGGATGACAAAACTTTAAGGAGGTTGTCAAAGAAGTAAACAAGGGAGGAATGGTTTTAAATGATTCTGTTGCCAGCACTGTAAAGATTGGATTTGAATGAGGACCTAATCTGTTTGAATTTACATAAAGGTTTATGAATGTTACAAATTGTACTTTAATAAAGAGGAAATTTGACATACTGTATTGGTATGTTGTTGCAAGTTGTCTGACGAACTGTAATAGCTCAATGCTTTGCAATATTGTTTTATGTCAGCAATTGTCTTACAAGACGATTCACTCCATACATGGTGGTGGTAGGTGTCAGGTTCAAACACTGATGACATCTATTAAACAAGACAAGACGCAAAGAATTAAACAGAGACAGAATTCAATTTGGACTCAATTTGAGGAGAGACGCCTGGACACTGTACCCTTGCACAGTGTCTCAGCACGCTCTGGCGAAAGATTGTACGCCTCCTCCTTTATTTGGACTTTCCCTGACCACATGGCAACAGCTGCTTCCAAAGGGACGTGGGTCGTAAACAGCGTTGCCTTCGGTTACAGAACAGTTCAAAAGAAAAGGTCGTAAACAGTTCACAGAAAAGGTCGTAAAAGCGGTGCCTGGAGGGGAGTTTGGTCCTGCTTCCTCTTCGCTTTTGTAGTTCTTGGGTCAGACAATATCTTTCTGTTTATTACAATACATGAAAGAAACAGAACACCTTCCTTTTGCTCCCCCGCCCCTACACAGTGGAGTTTTACAAGCCTTCTTCTTGGGAGGTTCAAAGACAGCTTTTGGTCTTCTCGCCGGGAACTCATTTCAACACAAAGTTTTTGTGATAACTTAGATAAAATTATTCTAACAGTAGGTACAGCTGCTCTTGTTGTATGGGTGCCACCCCTGCAAAACTAGGTGCCACCCCTGGAAAAAAATAGTCTGGGCATGCCACTGCATACATGTGACAAGTGATTCAACTCCAGCTTCTTGAAGAGCTCATCGAAGACGGCCCAAGCACGGCCCAGCTCAAGGAAGGCTTCCTGGTATGTCCTCTCTGATTTCAATCGTTTGAAGGTGCCCATTTTCCCACGTCCGGCAAATGCCCTCACCGTGTCACGACCGGTGAACGCATGCATGCCAATCCAGGCGCCAGCCAAACGTTCACCGAGTGATTGACAAAGTTTAGTATGGTGTCCAGAAATCTAGTCCCGTTCTGTGTGCCACATTTTTGAGTGAACAGGGGATGTCTTTGCTGAAACCAAGAGACAGCACCAGAACATCTGTGTCATCAGCTGTGATGATTGCCGCCTTGTCGCCAGACTCTGCTGCATGGATGGATGCGGGTGTCCGCTTCCTCCTGAGAAGATCTCAATTGTGTCACCTCCTCCCACTGGTCCGTAGTGATTTTCAAGCAAACATCCAGTGTCTTGCCCTGTAGTGGATCACCGTGCTCAGGCCGTTCCCATTCCTCCACCAAGAACTTGATGAGACTGCAGCGCTGCAGGGAACATTGTGGCCAGTTTTTGAACTGGATCCCCATGCCTGCACCTCTGTTTGCCCTTTCTGAGTGTTTGATTGACTTTTCTTGAAAACATCATAGACAACATCAGTCCGTTTAGGATTGCCACTTTCATGCAAGACCTTGGCTAAGGTTGATTCAGCCAAATGTCTTGTCCCTTCCATTTTTGGCACCAGATGCATTGTTGATGGTTTGGGGATTACTTCTGCCAGGGCAACACTCTTCTCCAACTCTCTGGCAAGCGCTTCCTTGTTCGTTTTACGAAGAGATCCATCCGCATTCGCTGGGGTCCATGGCACTGGTCCCAGGGGATGTGCCAACACATCTCTCATGTGTAGTCCTCGGGTCTGAGCCACCAGGATCATGTGGCCAAACAGATACCTATCAGCCTTCAGAACTACATCCTTGGCTTGCCCTTTGTTGCATGTTTTCTTCCAATCTCTTAGAATGTTTTCAGCTTCTTCTTTGTGATTGTGTCATAAAACCTTTCAGTTAGTGGCGTTGTCTTAAGACGTCTCCTATCTTATGAGCATCAAGGAGGTCATTGGCCACAGGTGTTGGGGCGACAGTTGCTGTTGACAAGCTGACAATCAGAATCAGAATCAGAAGAGTTTTTATTGCCATTTTTTGAAAACGGGTTCACAAACTAGGAATTTTACTTGGCGCAATCGTGCAACATAAAACACATATAACACAGAATAGAATAACATGAGCGCTAACTGAGCTATCAGATCTTGTTATTGTTCATGTGTCTGATGGCCGAGGGGAAAAACTGTTCAGGTGGCGGGAGGTATGGGTCTGAATGGACCGTAGTCTCCTGCCTGAGGGTACAGGGAAGAATAGTTTGTGTCCAGGGTGAGAAGAGTCAGCTGTGATCCGACCCACACACCTCCTGGTCCTGGAGGAGAACAGGTCCTGGAGGGGTGGAAGTTTGCAGCCAATCACCTTCTCAGCAGCACGTACCATGCGCTGCAGTCGATGCTTGTCCCGGACTGTGGCGCCGGGGAACCACACGGTGATGGAGGAGGTGAGGATGGACTTGATGATTGCTGAATAGAACTGCACCAGCATCTCAGTCGGCACCTTCAGTTTTTTCAGCTGCCGCAGGAAGTACATCCTCTGCTGGGCCTTCTTGATGAGGGAGCTGATGGTTGGCTCCCACTTGAGGTCCTGGGTGATGGTGTTGCCCAAGAAACGGATGGAGTCCACAATGGAGACGGGGGTGGGAGAGTCAATCAGGGTGAGGGGGGATGGTGGGGCTTTGATTTTCCTGAAGTCCAAGATCATCTCCACTGTTTTCTGGGCGTTCAGCTCCAGGTTGTTGAGGCTGAACCAGGACGCCAGCTGGTCCACCTCTCTCCTGTAGGCGGACTCGTCACCATCCGAGATGAGCCCGAACTCACATTGGTCTGGGCCAAATGGATGCAGCCAGCAGTTTTCCTGGATATCAACAATGGACTGAACACCAGTTTTGTCTTCTGATCCTGGACAGATGTAAGTCTGGGTGAGAATCTCCTGAACCCACCATCTCCCTCAGCTGCCTCAGGTAAGCACTGTGGTACTCTGAGGTTAAGTAGTACTTGTAGACAGCCGGAGTCTTGACGCTGAAACCTTATATTTGGCCAGATGTCTGTGTGTCCCTGTTGACAGAATCCTCAATGGTCCGCTCAACAGGAATTGGTCAAATATTCGTTTTTACATGTAATCAAAAGTGTAAAAACAGTAAATAATTAAGAAGCACTGAGTTATGGTGTATTTTGAAGTAAAATTTGCAATGAAAGTAAATGAGTAATACAATTGTCATAATTCATTTTACAATCGTATTTCAGGACTTATGCAGATCCCAAATACAGATCAGCAGGTACCAGAAGATAAGAAAAGTTGCCTTTGCATAATATTGCAAAACAAAACGGCTGATAATATGTCACACCTTATACACACACCATAATAATACTCATATGTTGAAGCACAGTACAATCCATCAAGGGGTGCGGCTTCATAGCTTACCAAAGTCCTACTAAAACATTTTGATAGATTTTTGAGCGCCGTATGTAATGTTCTATATTTTCAATGGAACATATAACATTTTGGTGTTGTTTACTTGAGTCATATTGCAGTCTACACGTATCTCTTATGTGTGACTGCCATCATATTGCGGTCTACACGTATCTCTTATGTGTGGCTGCCATCTACTGGTCACACTTATCATTTCACCATGTACCAAATAAAATAGCTTTGAGGTCGGTAAGCACAACCAAAACAATTCCGTACATTAGGCGCACCGGGTTATAAGGCGCACTGTCGATTTTAAGTGCGACTTATAGTCCGAAAAATACGGTCTGTAATTGTTGCATATTATATTCCAATAATGAATTCAGTATTTGAGTACGTCGTAAAACAATTAAATAATGACATAATGAAAACATGAAATAAGTAATGCAATTGTGAAATAATTAATTAAGTCAGGAACTAATTCAAACTTTTATTTCAATTATGAAATAAATTAACGATACAATAGTTAAATATGTAAACAAATCTTAAAATACCTAATGAAATAGTTGAATATATATAAGTGTACGTTTAATTAATGACATTTTAAATGTTTATTCATTTAAAATGTTAACTAAGTAATGACAAATGTAAGTAATTATTGAAGTATTTCTCCCGTACTGTCCCACTGAGTTATTGAATACAAATCAAATCAAAAGTAAGCAATCCGACTCGGCCCATCTGTACGGGAAAGGTCGGGCCCCCAAGGTCAAAACGATTACCAACCTCTGCACTATTCCACATGCGTGTTTTAAGTGGTTCCAATGTGATCAATAATGGTCTGCAGAGGGATTAATTAGTCATATGCTTCCGTCCTTCGACAACACTCAGTGGGAGGACCGGCTTTGAGAGCGAAAAAGAAATCCATGGTGCAATTAGACGCCCTCAAACATGGCGGACTCAAGAAAACACAGAGAGAAATCACAAGGCTGTTGAAAAATACCCAACGCAAATCAGGTTATTCATTAACACCTGTGGCTTAAAGTCACGCTGCAGCATTATGGCGTCTGCTGCAACCTTTGATCGTCAACATTCTTTGTCCTCAGAAGGAGCGGCGAGGCAGGAAGAAAACACAAGTCTTACAGTCTGGAGCAGGAACCTTGAGAATACTTCAAGACGAGATCTTTCCCTGAAAGGTACGTCATGCTTAGTTGCCACCTTTGTGTTTAAGTGTGTGTTTGTTCATTGTAAAACACACAAATCCTAACAAAGGTTCCGCAATAAGAGAAAAATGTTGTATTTTTGGGCCAATAAGGCGCATTAAAGGGGTCCTATTATGATTTATTTTCTACATGTAAACACTTCCTTGTGGTCTCCTGGCGGTTCTTTGGTCTAAATGTTGCATAGGTGATGTTTTACAGACCCTCTTCAAGTCGCTTTCTCTTCAGAATGTGCCGTTTTGTCTTGTTTACGTGCCTCCACTTCGACAGCGTCTTCTCCCCGTCGACCTCTGTCGGTAGTTTTTAGCGCGAGTCCACTGGTGGATGTAAGTTAGAAGTGTGCGCTGCTTTGTATTAGGAATGGCAACAGCGGAGGATGAATGCCCCCACAGAGCTTATTGACTACAAATTTCGGGGACTTATGCAGATCCCAAGTAGACATCAGCAGGTACCAGACGGTAAGGAAAGTTGGTTTTGCGTAATATTGCAAAACAAAACACCAGATATGTCTCTTAACAGGTGCCATATACACACACCATAACAATACCGTATGTTGAAGCACAGTACGTCTGACTAATGCGCCGACAATCCATCAGGCTTGGTAGCTCACCAAAGTCGTACTCAAACATTTTGACAGGTTTTTGCGCGCCGTGTACAATATTCTATATCCTCAATGGAACGTCGGAGTTTTGGTGTTGCTCGCGTCATTTATTCAACAGGCGTCAACCTGCAGTCCACACGTGGTCACACTTATCATTGCACCATGTACCGAATAACATTGCTTGGAGGTCGGCCGGCACGAGCAGATTTAATGCGTACATTAGGCGCACCGCGTTGTAAGAGAAAAACTAGCTAATTCGAATCTTTTTGAAAAAAATAAAAAAAGAATTTATGGAACATCATTAGTAATTTTTCCTGATTAAGATTAATTTTAGAATTTTGATGACATGTTTTAAGTAGGTTAAAATCCAATCTGCACTTTGTTAGAATATATAACAAATTGGACCAAGCTATATTTCTAACAAAGACAAATCATTATTTCTTCTAGATTTTCCAGAACAAAAATTTTAAAAGAAATTCAAAAGACTTTGAAACAAGATTTAAGTTTGATTCTACAGATTTTCTAGATTTGCCAGAATAATTTTTTTGAATTTTAATCATAATAAGTTTGAAGAAATATTTCACAAATATTCTTCCTCGAAAAAACAGAAGCTAAAATGAAGAATTAAATTAAAATGTATTTATGATTCTCTACAATAAAAAAAATGAATCTACTTGAACATTGATTTAAATTGTCAGGAAAGAAGAGGAAGGAATTTAAAAGGTAAAAAGGTATAGGTGTTTAAAAATCCTAAAGTCATTTTAAGGTTGTATTTTTTCTCTATAATTGTCTTTCAGAAAGTTATAAGAAGCAAAGTCAAAAAATTAATGAATTTATTTAAACAAGTGAAGACCAAGTCTTTAAAATATTTTCTTGGATTTTCAAATTCTCTTTGAGTTTTGTCTCTCTTAGAATTAAAAATGTCGGGCAAAGCGAGACCAGCTTGCTAGTAAATAAATACAATTTAAAAAATAGAGGCAGCTCACTGGTAAGTGCTGCTATTTGAGCTATTTTTAGAACAGGCCAGCGGGCTACTCATCTGGTCCTTACGGGCTACCTGGTGCCCGCGGGCACCGCGTTGGTGACCCTTGCTCTACACACATGATCACTATATGCAGGTGGTCAGTACCTACATGTGGCCAAAATATGCAGGTGGTCACTATATGCAGGTGGTCAGTACATATAAGTGGACAGGATACGTTAAAAAAATAAAAATGTAAGCGTAATCAGTATAGTTTTTAATAAAAGGTGGCAGACCGTTCAGCGATCCTGTTCTGTCTATTTATAATGTATGTCTGCTCTTGTGCTGAAAATATGAAGTGTTTCCGATTCTGACGATATGACCCGATCCAAACAACCTTCCCTGATCATGGCGAAAAAAGAAAAAAAATGCAATCAACACAAAAAAATCAACACAATAAGTCACAAATCACACAACCTGAACTTTGTTTATAAAAAATAAAAAAACGCCCAAGCACCATAAGAAATTCCAAATGACACCCATTTAAATCTGTTACAATGCATGATGGGAAAAATGCAGTCCCTATATGCAGGTGCTCACTATATGCAGGTGGTCACTATATACAGGTGGCCACTATATACTATATAACTTTTTTACTTTGCTTCTTATAACTTTCAGAAAGACAATTTTAGAGAAAAAATACAACCTTAAAATTGATTTTAGGATTTTTAAACACATATACCTTTTTACCTTTTAAATTCCTTCCTCTTCTTTCCTGACAATGTAAATCAATGTTCAAGTAATATTTTTTTTTAATTTAATTCTTCATTTTAGCTTCTGTTTTTTCGACGAAGAATATTTGTGAAATATTTCTTCAAACTTATTATGATTAAAATTCAAAAAAACTATTCTGGCAAATCTAGAAAATCTGTAGAATCAAATTTAAATCTTATTTCAAAGTGGTTTGAATTTCTTTTAAAAAAATGTTTCTGGAAAATCTAGAAGAAATAATGATTTGTCTAGCTTGGTCCAATTTTTTATATATTCTAACAAAGTGTAGATTGGATTTTAACCTACTTAAAACATGTCATCAAAATTCTAAAATTAATCTTAACCAGGAAAAATTACTAATGATGTTCCATAAATTATTTTTTTAATTTTCTCAAAAAGATTCCAATTAGCTAGTTTTTCTCTTCTTTTTTTGGGTTGAATTTTGAATTTTAAAGAGTCGAAATTGAAGACAAACTATGTTTCAAAATTTAATTGTCATTTTTTTTGTGTTTTCTCCTCTTTTAAACCGTTCAATTAAGTGTAAATATCATTAATTATTAATAATAACATAGAGTTAAAGGTAAATTGAGCAAATTGGCTATTTCTGGCAATTTATTGAAGTGTGTATCAAACTGGTAGCCCTTCGCATTAATCACTACCCAAGAAGTAGCTCTTGCTTTCAAAAAGGTTGGTGACCCCTGATGTATATTTTGTGTTTTTTTTATGTTGATTTAATTTTTAAAAAATTCTTGTGGGGCCTGGTACCAATTGGGTCCGAGTCCTGGTGGTTGGGGACCACTGCGCAATAGTGCTGAAAATCCGAGTTGTTTCCGATTCTTAATATATGACCCAAGCAAAACAACCTTCCCTAATCATGGTGCAAATTTGTTTAAATGCAACCAACAAAAAAAATCAACACAGTAAGTCACAAATCACACAACCTGAACTTTGTAGGTATTAAAAAAACACCCAAACACCATAAGAAATTCAAAATGACACCCATTTAAATCCGTTACAACTAGGGATGTCCGATAATGGCTTTTTGCCGATATCCGATATGCCGATATTGTCCAACTCTTTAATTACCGATACCGATATCAACCGATACCGATATCAACCGATATATACAGTCGTGGAATTAACACATTATTATGCATAATTTGGACAACCAGGTATGGTGAAGATAAGGTACTTTTTTTAAAAAAATTAATCAAATAAAATAAGATAAATAAATTAAAAACATTTTCTTGAATAAAAAAGAAAGTAAAACAATATAAAAACAGTTACATAGAAACTAGTAATTAATGAAAATGAGTAAAATTAACTGTTAAAGGTTAGTACTATTAGTGGAGCAGCAGCATGCACAATCATGTGTGCTTACGGACTGTATCCCTTGCAGACTGTATTGATATATATTGATATATAATGTAGGAAGCACAATATTAATAACAGAAAGAAACAACCCTTTTGTGTGAATGAGTGTAAATGGGGGAGGGAGATTTTTTGGGTTGGTGCACTAATTGTAAGTGTATCTTGTGTTTTTTATGTGGATTTAATTAAAATAAAAATAAAAAAGAGAAAAAAAAGCCGATACTGATAATAAAAAAAACCGATACCGATACTTTCCGATATTACATTTTAACGCATTTATCGGCCGATAATATCGGCAGACCGATATTATCGGACATCTCTAGTTACAATGCATGGGAAAAGTGCAAAACACTCGCGTTTGAGCTACTATTGACTACAAAAGCTTCAGAAGGGCCTTGGCTAGAATGTCATCAACAAAATGCATTTCAGTGGCCTCCATATTTCCTAGTAATGGAAGCATAGAAACTAATTAAGAGGCACTTCCATTTTCTTCAGTCAAAAAGTATATATATATATATTTCTTTTTTTTTCCATGAACGTTTTTCTCGCAGGCTGCAGAAATGTTCCAGTGGAGCAGCAGCGTCATTATCTTCCTCTTCTTTTGTCAAGCCTCTATGAGAAGAGCACAATGTGCGTCCCTGCAGGACTCGGAGGCACCGAGAGGCTCCCAAAGACGCCTCCTGATGGAGGAAGAGCCGGCCAACATGACTGGCGCCGACACACCAAGTAAGCAGGAAGTAAGCTGCAAATATTTGACGAGCCGCGTAGAACTTTGAGCTCCGTAACACCGAGTTTACAAGAATCCGGTTGATTGTACTCTGACAGTCTTAAATCTAAGTTTAAGACTAGATGTGACCATTCTAAGTCTAAGACTGACCAATCTAAGTCTGAGACTAGATCTGACCATTCTAAGTCTCATACTACATCTGACCAATCTAATTCTAAGACTAGATGTGACCAATCTAAGACTAGATGTGACCAATCGAAGTCTAAGACTAGATCTGACCAATCTAAGTGTGAGACTAAATCTGACCATTCTAAGTCTAAGACTGGATGTGACCAATCTAAGACTAGATGTGACCAATCTATGTCTGAGACTAGATCTGACCATTCTAAGTCTCATACTACATCTAACCAATCTAATTCTAAGATTAGATGTGACCAATCTAAGTTTGAGTCTACATCTGACCATTCTAAGTCTAAGACTGGAGGTGACCAATCTAAGACTAGATGTGACCAATCTAAGTCTAAGACTAGATCTGACCAATCTAAGTTTGAGACGACATCTGACCATTCTAAGTCTCATACTACAGCTGACCAATCGAAGTCTAAGACTAAATCTGACCAATATAAGTTTGAGACTACATCTGACCATTCTAAGTCTAAGACTGGAGGTGACCAATCTAAGACTAGATGTGACCAATCTAAGTCTAAGACTAGATCTGACCAATCTAAGTTTGAGACTACATCTGACCATTCTAAGTCTAAGACTGGATGTGACCAATCTAAGACTAGATGTGACCAATCTAAGTCTGAGACTAGATCTGACCATTCTAAGTGTCATACTACATCTGACCAATCTAATTCTAAGACTAGATGTGACCAATCTAAGACTAGATGTGACCAAATATTTGCCGAGCTGCGTAGAACTTTGAGCTCCATAACACAGAGTTTACAAGAATCCGGTCGATTGTACCCTGACAGTTTTATGTCTGTCATCCAAGGTCTTTCCAATGAAGACGACAGCCCTAAGTCCATGGAGTGGTCCTATTTGCTCGCCGGACTGGGCACGGCCCTCGCTCTTTCGCTCGTCATCGTGTCTGCCGTCAAGTTCCGCGTCTTCCGCCGCTTCCTGGCGAGCTACAGGCACTCGCTGCTGCAGGAGGCCGATGGGGTCAGCCAGTACGGCCAGGAGGGGGCGCCCTTCCCGAGCAGCGTGTCGGGCAGACTCGGAGTGCTGAGACTGCCGGAGGAGGATGACGACGGCTTCATCGAAGACAACTACATCCAGACCGGGGACAAAGAGCGGGCGCAGAGGGAAGAGGAGGAGGGGTATGGGATTGAGGACAGTGATGAGGATCTGCAGTTCACCATAGGGTGACATGGATAAGCAACCACTTCATCATTTCATGAAAATCAAACGACAGGGAGAGTAGTTTGAGAACATCCATGGACATATGTCCAGTCATTCAGGTCCTTGTAGTCTCAGGGCCTTCAATCGATCACAACTGGACTGTTTGGTTTGTCTTAAAAGAACTTTCGCCTCTCATCCGAGTAGGCATCATCAAGTCATGAACAAAGACTTATATTGGTCAGATCTAGTCTTAGACTTAGACTAAAAGTAAGACTAAGACTAGATGTGACCAATATAAGTCTGAGACTAGATCTGACCATTCTGCATCTGAACAATCTAAGTCTAAGACTAGATGTGACCAATCTAAGACTAGATGTGACCAATCGAAGTCTAAGACGAGATCTGACCAATCTAAATTTGAGACTACATCTGACCATTCTAAGTCTAAGACTGGATGTAACCAATCTAAGACTAGATGTGACCAATCGAAGTCTAAGACTAGATCTGACCAATCTAAATTTGAGACTACATCTGACCATTCTAAGTCTAAGACTGGATGTAACCAATCTAAGACTAGATGTGACCAATCTAAGTCTGAGACTAGATCTGACCAATCTAAGTTTGAGACTACATCTGACCATTCTAAGTCTAAGACTGGACGTGACCAATCTAAGACTAGATGTGACCAATCTAAGTCTGAGACTAGATCTGACCATTCTAAGTCTCATACTACATCTTGACCAATCTAATTCTAAGACTAGATGTGACCAATCTAAGACTAGATGTGACCAATCGAAGTCTAAGACTAGATCTGACCAATCTAAGTCTAAGACTAGATCTGACCAATCTACGTCTAAGACTAGTTGTGACTACCTAAGTCTAAGACTAGATGAGGCCAATATAAGTTAGAGACTCGATCTGACCAATGTGAATCTAAGACTAGATATGACCAATCTAAGTCTAAGACTAGATATGACCAATCTAAGTCTAAGTCTAGATGTGACCAATCTAGGTCTAAGAATAGATCTGACCAATCTAAGTCTAAGAATAGATCTGACCAATCTAAGTCAAAGACTAGATCTGATCAATCTAAGTCTCAGACTAGATCTGACCAATCTAATTCTAAGACTAGATCTGATCAATCTAAGTCTCAGGCTAGTTGTGACCAATGTAAATCTAAGACTAGATTTGACCAATATAAGCCTCAGGCTAGTTGTGACCAATGTAAATCTAAGACTAAATCTGACCAATATGAATCTCAGGCTAGAGCTGACCAATCTTAGTCTAAAACTAGATTTGACCAATCTAAGTCTAAGACTAGATTTGACCAATCTAAGTCTATGATCATGAACTAATGAAGTCTACTCAGATGAGATACCAAACGTCTTCTAAGACTAACCAAAAAGTCCAGTTGTGATTGATTGAGTGACATCTATTGTAAATATACAAAAATGATATATTGTGTAAAAGTTTGATTTCAGAAACTCAATTAAAGGCTCAGGATTGTTTGTTTTTGTTTTGCTGACCAGAGCATGAAGCAGACTTTTATGACATTGAACTTTTATAGAACTTGGTTATGGCCCTGAACACAACCTTTGTGGATATAAAAACTCCCAAGCACCATAAAAAAATGCAAAATTACACCCATTAAAATCCATTACAATGCATGATGGGAAAATAGCAATGCTCTTATCCATGTTTGGCACATTTTAGCTGCTTGATATTTCTGATTGGTTTAAGAAGGTCATCATTGAAGTGAACGAGGGAGGAGTCCAACTTTTGCATACTCTTAATTACCAATTATATTAAATATTATATGAATTATCTAGTCAGACTAAATGTGGCCAATCTAAACCTAAGACTAGTCGTAAATAATCTAAGTCTAAGACTAGATCTGACCAAACTACGTCTAAGACTAGACATGACCTATCTAAATCTAAGACTAGATTTGACCAATCTAAGTCTCACACTAGATGTGACCAATGTAAGTCTAAGACTAGATCTGACCAATTTAAGTTTCAGACTAGATCTGACCAATCTAAGTCAAAGACTAGATCTGACAAACCTAAGTCTAAGACTAGATCTGACCAAGCTAAGTCTAAGACTGGATCTGACCAATCTAAGTCCCACACTAAACGTGACCAATGTAAGTCTAAGACTAGATCTGACCAATTTAAGTCTCAGACTAGATCTGACCAATCTAAGTCTAACACTAGATCTGACCAAGCTAAGTCTAAGACTAGATCTGACCAGTGTAGTCTAAGACTAGATGGGACCAATCTTAGTCTAAGACTGGATCTGACCAATCTAAGTCTCACACTAGATGTGACCAATGTAAGTCTAAGACTAGATTTGACCAATTTAAGTCTCAGACTGGAGCTGACCAATCTATGTCTGGGACTAGCTTTGACCAATCTAAGTCTAAGACTGGATGCGACCAATATAAGTCTAAGACTAGATGTGACCAATCTAAGTCTCACACTCGATGTGACCAATGTAAGTCAAAGACTAGATCTGACCAATTTAAGTCTCAGACTAGATCTGACCAATCTAAGTCAAAGACTAGATCTGACAAACCTAAGTCTAAAACTAGATCTGATCAGTCTAAGTCTAAGAATATATCTGACCAGTCCAGTCTAAGACTAGATGGGACCAATCTAAGTCTAAGACTGGATCTGACCAATCTAAGTCTCACACTAGATGTGACCAATTTAAGTCTCAGACTAAATCAGACCAATGTAGATCTAAGACTAGATCTGACCAATGTAAGTCTAAGACTAGATTGGACCAAGCTATGACTAGGACTAGATCTGACCAATGTAAGTCTGATACTGGATCTGACCAATCTAATTATATGATCATGAACTGATGAAGTCTACTCAGATGAGAGACCAAATGACTGTCCTGAGACGACATCTACTGTAAATATACTAAAAAAACAAATGTAATATTGTGTAAAAGTTTGATTTCATGAACTCAATTAAAGGCTCAGT